>NW_003299164.1:1488188-1701688 GCF_000151145.1 Microsporum canis CBS 113480 | reverse complement strand
CCACCATGTCGCGGCAGCGAATGGGAGTAGGGACGCCTATTTCGATATATTCCATGTAAGAAAACATTGCTTGCATGTAGTACCACTCACCAACCAACACATATTCGTTCCGAGAACATATACAAGTGATTACTCGGTGTCAAGGACTGTACGGAAATTTCTCCTCCATATCCATTTGTCCATCACTGTTGCAGTGATCTTATGTTTCATTGTATAGAGAGGCTCGAAGTTAGGACGTCGTTACTTTTTGACGTAAAAAGAGCCAAGCTTGGAAATATTTTATTCCCACCTCACCTGACATTGTTAACCAACAACATAGAGGAGAACATTTCCATGACTCTACCGATTAGGGCTAACCATAGACATTCTTATTTGCTTCGTTCATCTCTCTGCCTGTTTTCCCAGTGCACTTTTGATATAAGCCAAAAGGGCTTGGTAAAAGAGGAATAAAGTTGATTCAATCATAATATATGCTACTCCTACTACTTAATACCACTTAACATCTACACCGGGAATTAGCCGAATCTTTCGGGGGAATCCAGAGGTCGATACCTGACGCAAAGAGAACATGCACAGGAAGGAGTACGAGAAGGTGCTGCAGGTATGACACTCTAATAGCACTCCACTATCACTTTACCCCTTACTGAACATCTTCTTCCCCCTCTCTGGTTTAACTTATTATCCTTATTTCGTATACTGACCAATAAAGGTGGCTGATGGGTTACTGTTGGCCCCGCTTAACAGGTCAGATGCGAAAATGAGTACAGAGTACTCCGTATGCATATTCGAGAGACCCAGGAAATACCTGTGGTAGGATCTGCCTGAGGGCTGAAAGAAAGGGACTGGGCCTTACGTGGATAAAATGGCGCCCATTAAAAGCAGGCGGCCTACCAGGTTCCGATGGAGTGTCTTACAGTTGGTACGCAACCACTAATCTTGTAAATAATCCCATCAAAGAGCTCGCGCCTTAGACGACACAGGTGAGCTCTACATCGTGCGAATCAGATTGCTTGCTTTTATTTGAGTCTTGTTAATACAGTTCCTTTATTGCCTGTACGAGGAGATAGGTTTCTATGGAGCATAAAATTGATTAACTAGTTCATATCTTCGCTGGCAGGCGGTGGAGCACGAACGGCCTCTCCATTAGGCTACTACAGTATCTGATAGCAGGCGAAGTAGACTGTATTATTGATATTGTATAAATGTATATGGCGCATGGAGAATATATCGGAATTTCTTATAGCAAGGAAGTGAGTGACGCCTATATTTAATCAGAAGAAATTACGTGTTTAAAAAAAGCCTGCCCTTTGATTTGGTAAATTAGAAATTGATAATATCATTATCCTCCTGGACAGCTCGAATCATCTAACCCCATTTGTAGCTTATTTTGGGATCCGGGCTTATCTATTTTATAGACCATATATTGCTGATCGCGTTTTGAAGCCAGCTTTGTCGTCTCACTTCTCAGTATGCCTCATATAAGTGAGCTAATGCCAGCATCTATATCAAGGAAATGGTCTTTTGACCGGTTACATGTCGGTAGATGTAATTCCTCCTTGTCAGGGTGTTCTGCGGCGGCGGTTGAAGTCTGATACGTTGGTGGATGTCAGAGTAGGCACGGGGAGCGAGTTATCAAACAGCCTACTCTCCAGGAAGGCTAAATTGAGTCCAAAGTCCACCGCATATTTGGTAACACCCCCATTTACTCCGTACTTCCATGTAATGAACAAGCCTCTCGAAAGAGTTAAAATAAGCCATTTCTCGCCTTGAGAGGACTTATCTGAACCCGAATGAGAACCAAAGGGCCAACGATCATAGTTAAGCCTCGACTCCTGACCGTCCTCAGCCGATAACAACTGGTGGCTGGCTCTATTCGCTGAGCATCTGTAGCTAGGGCTTCAGAAGGCTACTATAAAGTGTCAGCATCCTCAGCCTCTTGGCCCCCACCACAAAGCTATTTTCTCCAAGCAACTCCATCAACAATTAAACCGAAGGGACATCAGCGTGCGACTCAGGTCAATATATTATATGTTTCTACCCAAAACCAAACAATGCTCACCTATATTTGCCCGTCCTCCAAGCAAGGGTGGTAGTATCTTAACACGAGCAGTACGGAACCAGCATGCACATCCGGAGTATGTACTATGTATGCATAGTATGTCCAAGGGCAAGTGGAGCTGACATAGTTACATATAGGTATATACGGAGCACTCGGCCAGCGGATGATTCGCATAGATTACCGTACTAGCGTCCTTCTCCCAAACCCTGCGCGCCCAGTTGGCCCATGGGACTAGAAGAAAAGAGGAAGGCCATGCTGCAGGGAGCTCGCAGAGGAGAGGACTGGAGCAGAGAATGGGAAAGCGAGGAAATGCAGAGCAACCTGTCCAGCCATGGAGGCGTACCAAGCCGGAAGATACTCATGACACCGTAAGTACAGTTTAACCATGTTACACCGGACAGGCGGTAGATACACGAGCGCGAGCAAAAGCCAGCAAAATAGGCGTTTTACACCTTACGTTCGGTGCCTGGCTAGTAACAAACTAAGGAACCATGCTATCCAAGATAGGATGGGCTCGGTTCCTCCGCTTGTTCTACCCAATCTATATACTTACGGTGTACGGAGACGGTGCAACAGGTATTCATCTATCCGTACTCCGTACTCGCACACCCAACGATCTCCATTATGGCTGGATTCCTCCTGGACGGCCGCTGCCTTCTTTGTTTCTCGTGGGTTGTGCAGCAGCAGTAACAGGGCGGCTCCAATCATCCAGCTTCCCTGGAACATGGTTCCCCCCCGTCTGTGTTGCCCTCCAATTACAGATCTTTCCGTACCTCTCCACGTCGGATCCATCATATCTCCCGTTGAGAAGTTCAACCTAAACAGCTCTGAGCATGCAAACCGAGAATAGCCTTCGGGAGAGGCTGTGGCGCCTAGGTAGGGCTTGGGGGTGATCTACTATTATTTGAAGCACCAGACGTTGCGTTTCGATACAGATTTTGTACGGGTAGCAATCACCAGATGCTAAATTTACACCAGGCACTCATCATAGTATACACTCGAGAGAAGGAAAAAAAAGGAAAAGAAAGCAACACGCAGCTTACATATTAACTGGCATGGGTTTAATCAATCCTGGAGCCCCCAAATCTTCCCCCGTTGATGCTCTGTGCGACGAGGCTTATCGGCCAAACTTCGAGAACAGACTCCAATGGCACTTGTTTCTAGATGTCTCAGGGCTTTTATTTCGTTTGAAATACAGGAGTTACATTCCACTAAACAGCCAAACAGAATCCGCAGGATCTCGTCACGACACCATAGCCAATCAGTATTAGCAAACCTACGCCTTGAAGCATTTTGTTCCTGGGCTATATATGCCAATTCACACGGGCAAATAATAATCAAATGATCGCTGTCTAAGGCCAGTCTCCCGGCTTCTAGTGTCCAACCAATATCGAAAGAGGAAAATCTCAACGGTCTAGGTTTTAGCCCCGACAGTTGTGTCAATCGATATTTGACGGTTCAAGTAAAATCAAGACTATTTGCCACAGAGCACAACTCATCTCGTCCACAAATAGACGGCGCTGGATAGTGGCAACGGCCAGGCGACTCAAGAGAGGTCAAGAGAAGCAACAGAATAAGAAAAGAAACAGGATAAAAAAAAATACCAGCTGTGCAGGTTTCCTTTGGCCAACTCCACTCCCTGGCCTTCGAGTACCCAGCATCGGTATCACTGGGAACTCTGTGTTCCTCACCGATTGAAGGTATTGCATGGGAAAGAAGCAGAAGGGATTAAAGAAAGGGAAGAGAAAAAGAGCGGTGGTAGACCACCACCCTCGTTCCCTGCATGCAACTGCTTCGCGGTCTCGTCTCGTCTCTCTCTGTCTGGCCGCGTTTATGGACGAGTCTCTGCTTCCTGTGACGAAGACGAAGCACGATATCAAAGCCGGCTAAGGTGTTTCAAGCCTTGCTGGCCCGTCTATTGGACTTTTCCGTCCACACTGATTGGCTGCTTGATGCTCAAAATATCCAAGCAAACTCCTGCCTGCATGCCTGCAACGGGCTAGCCTGGCGAGTTTTGGATTTATCTCTTGCATGAAGAGCGTACCCACTGAGAGAGAGGTACTTGTTCTTGTGTGGCCGCCTCGCCCAAGGTCGTGTACCCTCTCCCGAACTGAAAATAAAAAGAGAGACAAGAGTCCTCTTGGTATTTTATACGGTATTGCCGTGACCGAAGCGGTACCTTCGAGTACATATTTTTTTTCCTTATCCCCATAAAAAAATCAACCTTCTTTTTTTTTGTTCTTCGCGGACTTTCCAACCTCATCGTTATCTTCACCTTTTTTTCCCTCTCTCTCTCCTGTCTCTCTTCCTCCTCTTCCCTTTCCACTCCCTTTTCTTTGCCCTCTGCCATTTTTATTTTTATTTTGCCCTTTTTGCCCTTCTATCCTTTTGCCCTCCTACCCTCTTCTTCTTTTCCCCCCTCCCCAATTCTTCTTCCCCTTTGGCCCCTGTTCCCGCCCTTCTTTACTTCCCTCTGATTCTTCCGTCCTTATCACTCGTTTCAAGTCTCTCCTTGATGTTACCGGAATAACGAACTCGCGTTTCCATTCCCAGCAGTGTTCATTGTTGATACTATATCGTGAACTAGACGGAGTACTGCCCTGTCCGGCCAAAAATCAATGCGAAATCGACAAATATCAACGCCCCAGCTTCTTTGTCGCACACCCAAACACGCTGCTCTATCTGTCCTACGAATGAATTAAATACGAGCTTCTTATTTACTTTCCTATTACGCTTTTTTTTTACGCTTTAATTCTTTTTTTTTTTGTTTGCTTCACCAATCCCCAATCCTGAATCCCCGTCAGCTCAATGGTGACAACTACTACCACCCTCGTGGCTAGTATCCTTGTACCAACATAATTCATTCCTGTTGACTTAACTTATTCCCGCTGTACACACACACACGCACACACGCACGCACACATTATCTCTATCTGCCCTGGGGTTTCAATTGCGTGTCGCCACTCCTGCGCTCACGCTTCCGTTCGTTTTATTTACAATTTTCCATTTTCGTGGCCCTCGCGCTGCTGCTACCACTCGCTCATTCAGCCATTCGTTGCTGAAGGAAGAAACGAAAGGAGAAGAAAATAAGAAAACAAAAAGAAGGGCTACGTCTTTCGATCAAAATATCTCTTGATCCCTCTTCCCCACGTCCTGGAGTGTGGGGTTATTTACCTACCGTTGGTTGGATATTGTGTTGTTGTTTACCATCAATCCAATCTTCGTTTCTCTACTTTCGTTCTTTTCTTACTGCGCAGCTGCTCGCTGGCCGTAGTACCGACCTCGTTTCGTCCGATCAATTTTCTATCTCGACTCAGCTACAGCTTGCTTGTCTTGGTTAATTCTGAGCTTCCTCCGCCGTTTCTGCGAGCTTCTGACGATTCTCATTTCTGTATCTTGCTCCTTTTTTTTGTATAGGAGCTATCCGCATATGCGCATTTGTTACCACTTCAGTTGTACATGACTCGCTGGATATGTCCCACCAACAAGATAAGTTATGGACGGAGGAGGAGAGGGTACTGCTATGATTTCCCATCTTCCAAACCTCATGTTCATCCAGCTGACTGTTCTTTTTTTTCTTGCCAGAACTTTCTTCTTACTGAGATATTGAAGAAAGCAGGAATCTCCTCGGCATACCTCTTTAGTATTATCCGGGAGAATCGTATTGCCCCGAGTTGGATGGAGATTCCACTCCCGCCGGGTAAAACCCCCTTCAATTTAATTCCCCCTCTAAGTGGTCTATTTATCCTAAGAGCAGGATTGCTTGGATGATGGTTTGCCCACTTTGCGCACGCGTTATAACAGTATTTATTGACTGTTATATGTGTAGGGCGGTCGCTCAGCTCTTGCCAAACAGCGTTCTATCGTATGGAACAGGAATATGCGAGTCAATACAGACAGAGCCTTCCCGGACCGACCGCCCCTCTACAGATGTCCCCGTTAATTAGAAAGCGGTCGGCGCCATCTGGAGAAAGACCTCTGGCCTCTGCTCCTCGCGCCATCCAGCCAAAACCGCAAACTGATACTGGACGATATTCACTATCCGAGATACGAACTGGAGTGCCAATTCCTCGTGCCCCTGAACCTCCCCGTGGGGACACTCCGCGCAAACGTGGACGACCGAGCAAAGTAGAAATGCAGCGACGTAGGATAGCAGAAGAAGCCCGGTCCCAGTCTCACCCTGCTCGACCAAACAATACAACTCCAAGGCCTGCTTATGGTGGAATTCTACCGGCAACATCCCCGGGTGTACCGCAACATTCATATTCCCCCACAATAGGCCAGCGACCACCTGAGCAAATGCGCGAACCGGATCCCCCAACCCCAATGAGCGTGCAGTATCATGGGACTGAAACCCCTCCATCACAGACACAGGACATACAAGTTCAAAGAGGCCCTCAGCCGCAACAACCACTACTACCGCGAATAGAAGGCAGCGCGTTCCTCCAGGAGTCACCAATGATTGTAGAATCAAAAGAGCCTAGCCGGCCAGCTCCTGAACCTCTTATGTCCCCAGCAGAAATTCCAGCAGGCGGCAAAGGCCAGCGGCCAGAAAGTCCAGCGGCCGCAGCGGCTACAGCTTCAGCAAGGCCAGAATCTCCTGTTAGCCGGGAACGAGCTTCGCCAGAGCAAGCCGTTGCGAGCCCAGAGGAAGAACAGGGCTCATAGCGATACGAAGCGGGCACACTGATATCAATGATGCTTTGCGCCCCATGCAGTTAATCGTGGTGGTTTGAGTACGATATAAGGAGTAATGAGGTCATCAGAGACATATATTTCCATGAAACCAAGTCATAATGACTTGATGCGAAGATGTGACCAAAGGTGTTCGCAATTTCTTTCTCTCTTTGTTTTCTTGCTGTTCATTCAATTTGCCTTGTTCTTTCCGTCCTTTTCCCAGACCACTGCCCTCCCAAACGAAATTACGAATCCAGCCCTGACTCGGAATCAATTTCACTGTGGTCTTTTGCCCTAGCCATCCATGGAGTACGCTTTTTTCGGAAGTTTAACGGCCGATATTCCCTATCGGGAACAGCCCTGTTCCCGATTTCTTTTATCCTACTGGAAGAGGAATTTTGATGAGACGGTGTCTTTTTTTCTCTTAGTCCAAAAATGCGTGGGAGGCAAATCTGATCATTTAGCAAATTTCACGGACCTGTCTTTATATTGTCTTAAAATTGTTATTTCTCTTGTTTCTATTTTCTTCACTTGTTATTCTTGATTTTCTTTATCTTGTCTCCTTCCGCATGGGGGTACCTTTACCCGACCCCCTTTATTCGAATGGCTTGCTCTATCGCGTTAATCCATGGAAATTCAACTCACCCAGGAGCCTCTCTCGAAAGCTGTCAAACCTATGAATCGTTGGCCGATCTCCCATGGCCAAGGGGCCAGAGAACCGAACCAATTCGACTGCGTCGGCCAATTATGCGTGGAGTTTGTGTTTACTTATTTTCCCTCTTTCTTTCATTCGTTTGGCTCATATCCATTTCTCCTTTGTACTGATGTAACTGTTTACTGCGCTGCTTGTTTGCCTGGTTTCCTCAAAAGCTACGCTCTTAATGAACGAACAATGTACGAATAGATTTGGCCTGTTTTTATTTCTATGAATCAACGATATATTATCCAACCAGACCATTTCCCGTTTCATAGACTTCCAAGTGCAATTCTATGTCTTTTCTCACACAATCTACCATTCGTAAATAAAAGACCATCCGAAAACATTAGACGGTCAAACTGACGGGCTTCATTTAATTGACTTTCTGAAATCAGTGGAATCGTGTCCTTCTCATGGTATTCATACTCGTAAGAGCAGTTTTACCTAACAGTTTACTAGGGCGATTTGGGAGTTGCCCCCTATGGTTTAGCGCCTGCAGAGCCGCTTCCTGGGTTATATCAACTGGTTTTATATCAACCACCCGACGATTTTTCGAGAGAGCTGGCCACGCAAGTCCCAAATGTCAATTATACCATGGGTTGAGCCAATTTATTTTGCTTGTCTCATACTCTCACTATCAGGCCGGGATTACTTGTCCGCGGGCGAATCGTTGATGGTAAATACCGGCCCTTTAGCTATCTTTATATAAATGGCCCGTTCCCTCCCCCTTGGAGAGACGCCGGCTACATATACCCTCCGTGACGCCGTTATCCGACTTCGACCGTGAGTACACTGCTATGGCCTTGCCTACGAGCTGTGGCTGCCTGAAGGGTGCTGTCATAGAGGCTTTTTTTCTGCGTCTTCAGTGTCAGATTCCTTGCCTACACCGCAATAGCCACTGTTCACTGATAGCCGGTAGTACAGCCTAAAAAAAGGACCCTCCTGCATATCGATCTGGATTCCGAGCTTCCTTGTTTCAAGCTGCGATGTTTCGGATGGCTATATAATCAAATATTCCCATTAAATGGCCTTTACTATGTACTTCAGGTGACGCACGGGCCGTTTGCCGTTTATATTTTGATGCATAAACCCCCCTATTCGCCCATATTGCAACCTATTGCATGACGCAGTCGGGTTTGTCTACTGTGTTGGCACGATATGGACCAAGAGAAATTGCACGAACAAAACCTGCGCTCAAGCCCCGGGTATGTATGAGAAAGCTCGCTTAGCTGCTGGTTGCTGAGGTCGAGAAAAGGCGCTCAACGGAGGCATATATATAACAAGCAACTGGGGGGTCCTTGGCTGAGAAGGTGCTCAACGCCACGGCAGACTTCCAACTGGACGAATCCAAACGGCCCCCCTTGACCCAGGAGACGCCCTCAAACATGGGATCTATCCATCACGGGCCATTGCTTTCATGGTTATTCCCAGCACCCTTGAGATCGACCAATCACGTGAGAGATTCGCATAAATAGACATACACAAAGACAGCAAGCAATGCAAGGATCCTTGAGGCTTTATTGAATGAGAGTCCCATATGTGGCCCTGTCCCTGACTCTCAGCGGGGTGTATTGTTCTGAGCCCATCAGGCCATTGGGGCGGTTCTTGGATGCTGATCGGTTTTCCTGATACAAGGCACACATATATACGAAGTGCAAGTATACATGCATTATACACCATTCAATTCAGTTATATACATATGCAGGGAACGTGTGTCCACGGAAGGATACTTTGAGTACGGATGACAAGCATATATCTTGCATATGTAGCTAGCTTTATTCCGCAACTACCCATCAACCGGTATCCTCTAGGAGTCGAGCTCACGACACTGGTCAGGCCATTAAGTTAAGCCCTTGCACAATTATCTGTCTATCAGGGGAATAGGGAAGGGTAACTATATGCATACCTAAACACATACCGGTGGATGTGAAGTTGACGGTGACAGCTAACTCATTCATAGATATCCAAGTCGCATAGCCTCTGGGCTCCTATACTCAATATTGACCTTATCCGAAACCCAAATAAGGCAGGCAGTAGGAATAGGTAACTATGTCCGATACGAGATGGCGGTAACAGCATATCACTGTTGTTACCCGCCTAAACGGGCCTCTAGTTTGGACGGGACGGACGAGCCTTGAATTACTTAGCCGCCGAGCAGGGAAGTTGACCACCACACTGTACCGTCAGAGAAAAGCAAACTATTCGTATGTAGTTTCCCCTCGGGGTATAGTGTCGTCAAGCTTGACAGGATATCGCTGGCAAGGTATATGCGCCTTCAGGGTCTATGGTGGTCATGTCAAGGCCAGGACGAAACAGCCGGACAGTAAACTTCTGGACCGTTTACAGGGGTGACGGCAACCGAACACCGGTGCATGGATCGAAAGAAGGCTGATGCAAACATTATATAAGTTAACAAGGGCAAGGAGTATGCCAATAGCTATCTAATCAGAGATAAAGAAGTATATATATCCGCTCTTCCATCTCCCCGGCAAGAAGAGGATGGGTATGAGAAAAAAAAGGGAAAGTTGAGGGGGAGATGAGACGACAAAGAAGTGGGAGAGACAGTAGAATATTATATATTGAAAACGCGCTAAAACATTACTTCATAGACGAAACAGAACAAGGCCACCTCGAATCACACTGTTCCGGCAATGCTTAAATCTCTGATCTCCTGCAGTACCTGTTCTACCTTATTATCCAGGTTGCCGGAAGCATACTCTTCTCTCGTGTCCGAGTCAAGGTACTGCTGAACCTGGGCCATACGGCTATATGCCTCGGCGCAAAAACGGAGCTGAATCTTGACCAGAGCCTCAAACGACGGATCAAGATACGGAACACGGAGATCGATAAGTTGCGGTAACTCATTGTATAACTGTTCGTTTAACTGGTCATAGGCCTGTTTGGCCATTTCGGCGTCCTTTTCGGCGCGCGGTAGCTTGGAGGCATCCTTATCTGGCTTTTCCACGAGTTTCTTGACTTTGGCGCGCATGGAGTCGTAGTCGAGGAGTTTGTGGTTACGCTTCTTGATACATTCGTTTATATCGGGAAAGTATGCGCAGAAACGAGAAATAGGGTCAAGAACGGTTGTTCTAATACATACGATGTCAATACTTTTGATTGCAACATTAAGTAGGGTGGGATGGGGATCAGCTAACCGGTAGGGTCCATCGAGCGCCTTTATTGTTTCAGCATCCAGATCTTCAACAGCCTGCTTGTAGCTTCTGCTAACACCATCCTTGGCTCCAGCATCGCCGTAAAAAGCATCGATAGTCTCGGCAATTCGCATCTGAGAAGCAGTCATAGCTGGCAAGTTCTATCAGCATCTCCGCCTTGCGAAGGGCTGGTGTTCAAGGGAGACTGACCTCGTAATGAGTCTAGGTATCCCTTTGCTTCCTTTTGTAGTCTGTTTGCGGCAGACTCCATTGTGCGGTAGCGTCTCTCTTCAATCTCATAATCGCGATCATTGGTCTTCTCGACATGACCTGTCTGGATGTCAGCCTTGTCCGGCAATGATGTCAACCCCGACATCAATCGAGCCAACATACCGGTCTTCATCATCACCTGGGTCGTCGCCCGGTTGACATTCTTCTTAAATCCTAGGGGAACAAATCGCATCAGCCTCAGTCATCGGAATATTCAGCCAAGGACAAAGTCGCAGGAGCCCTTTGTGCCAACCACGTACCGGCCCAAGACATTGTTAAATGGTCGCAAACGGTAGCAAGCTATTGAACCGGGGTCGATAGTGTGGAAAAAGAACAATTCGATGCTTATCGAATGTATTCACTAGGCAGGCTGGCTGGTATAAGGTCGTAGAGCTAGTTTCCTTCTATTAGCGGGGCAGCGACTGATTGCGTGTCCGTACTGAGGCCGGTCTTCGCGGAGAAAGATAGATGGCAGAGTATTATTGACTAGACGTCCAGTTCAAAAGCAAGACAATTAGTGAGACCACACCCAGGTCCGCCCTATGCATGTATCGCGAGAAGATGGTATCAAATCTGTTCAAACGAGAGAAGAAACTCAGCGATGGCTTCACGTCCAGGTTTTTTTCCTGCGTTTGATGGCCCAAAGTTGTGGCTGTGAGAGAAGGATGAGGCTTGGCATTTTGTGGCGCAGGAAGTTCATTAGACGTCACGTGCTTTGGTCGAACTGGAACTTTTTGATATTTAAGTACTTCCACTGTTAGAGATAGAAAGATGCGGGATGAGATTGTTACAGGAAGGTATTGCCACGGGGACAGACGCTTTTGAATATGGTACAGTGCTCCATGAGAAGGCAGCAACGTCAAGAAACGTTTTTTTTGAGGGATGCTATCAAGGTCAAGCAGCAGAGAGCATACATATGCGTATATACCGAGTATGTGAATATCAACCAATATAAAAAGATTTCAGGCTGCAGCGGCAAAACATATATATCCAGTGTTAGAAAGAGGACCAGCCAAGCAATATATCCAAGACAGAAAGATAAGATCAGGTAAATGCCATCATAAGTCATCAAGCGAGGCAGACAACTCGCGCCAACCGGAAGTACAGAACGGACAGAACGGACAGGCGGAAAAAGTGACGTTTGCTTTTTTGATGCTCTCTTCCTTCTTTTCACACTTCCTTTTTTTATTTGCCCTTCGGACATTCCCCGACTCGATCGCGGATCGTCGCGTGCGGGTGATTGGTACGGATACATCCGTATGGGGTATGGAGATAACCATGCATACTGGTCACGGTAAGGCAGCAGTTCGTACCCAGCCTGTGGAATTGCCAGACGAGAAAACGAATAAGCAAGGAGCAAGACGGAATAATAGCCCCGTAGTTCATCCCGTCATTCGACTTGATATCCACCTTTTGACCTTTTGCTATCGTGTGAGGTGCATGCCAACCACGTTCGAGGACAGGGTTCTCACAAAGCCATATGGCCGATCTAAAAAAAGAAAAGCGAACAGAGGGATGAGAAGGGAAAAGCAAACAATAAACAATTAAACAAATGACGAAACACCAGTAGATCGGAACGGAATGACGTTATGTTTCTCGGCGTGGTTAGAAGATTGTATATAGTATATGTGCAAAGAAGGACGATATAGACAAGGGCATGCAGAGCCAAACAAAAAGGGGGGGGGAAGAGAAAAAGGAAAAGGAATAGGAACAAAAAAGGGGACCAGCCGACCAACCAAGAGCAAGAAGAGAGAGGGACGGAGGAAGATGAGAAATACGTTAAGTCATATATCTAATCAGTCGGATAATATCGAGTTGAAATCCAATCCGGAAAAAAGCAAGGCAAGACCATACCACGTATCCCTGTGCATATGAATTCATCGCGAGCCAGAGCCAACACCTATTTTGGCATAAAAAAGTGTTTGAGAGGAATGGGAAGAAGGGGGGGAATAGTGGTGTAAGAAGACCACATATATAAGGCAAGGCTAATGGTTGCCAGAGCCAGAGAGTAGGAAAGTGAGGAAGAAGGGAAAGGAAATTATACGTATAGAGAAGAAATGATCGTAATTCATTAGACCGAGCAAAACCACCAGGACAACAACCGACCATCAGCAGAACTAAACCAAGAATCGTCATCTGCGGTTGTAGGCATAGGCCAAGGAACGGTGGAAGAAGGCGAACACGAACGACCACACCCAAAAGCAAACACGGAGAGGGAGAAAAAAAGAAAAAGGAGAAAGCCACCCAACTTGAGCCAGGAAGCCAGTTAGCCAGCCCGTCCTGTTCCTTTTTTTCGTTCCGTCCTTCTTTTTTTCTTTTGTTCTTTTTCTTTCCCATCGGCCTACCAATCGGACTGGTGCCGGTCATCAGTTGTATCAGTAGCGATGGTGGTGGGAGAGAAAGGGAAAAATGCATGATTCAAATGCGTTGGGTTAGAATCCTTCTTCACCAGCTTTGCATAGCTTGATATCTCGGACCCATTCTGATTTAAGGACCTGTGAAGCAGTAATGCGGCGACCAGGATTGGGGTCAAGGATGGAATAGATGACATTCCTGCAGCGTGCCTGTACAGTCTTTTGTTAGCCAAGAGGGGGAAAAGTTATGCCGTGAAGGCAAGGCACAAGCGGTACTAACGCGATGTAAGGTCTCGATAGGTGCATAACCGTCCTCGTCTCTCCTCCCTTCTAGATAGCGATCATAAAATTCGTCTTCATCCTTTTGCGCTTGGCGCCACAGATGCCGGCCGGTCCTCATGGCCATGTATATCACGCCAGTAGCCCACAGGTCCACAGCTCTGGGGTCGAACTCCTTGTCCACATATTCCTCTGGTGCGATATACGGTGCAGACCCACATAAGCCGGCAGTCATGTGCGCCTCCTTCTCCCATGCCATGCGGAAACATTCCCCATTCCCGAAATCTGTAATCTTGAGTGCGCCGTGGGTGGTGAGGAGTAGGTTTTCAGGTTTGAGATCTCGATGGGCAACGCCCATTTCATGCATGTACTCGACTCCGCGCATGAGTTGTTTGAAGTAGCAGTCGGCCTCTCCCACTTCTAGCTTTCCGGCAGCGAGGATGAGGGTATACAGGTCTCCTCCGGCACAGTACTCCATGACTTCACAGTAGTCACCCTTGGCGTCTTGCATAAGGTCGAGAGTATGTATGATGTTTGGGTGGCGTAGGGAAGAAGATATACAGAATTCAGAAGTGAGGCGTTTCTGGTACTTCTTGACCGTTTCCTGGGGCCGACGGCGGAATTCTTTAACAGCGTAGACGTGTTCCGTCTTGGAGTCCTTGGGGTCGATCTTGTGGGAGATACGGACGATACCAAAGGCGCCACGGCCGACGATTTCGTGGCACTTGCCGTACTTGTCAACAAGGGAGGCCGTGCTGTTGGGCCCGCCCTTCTTGTCGGCTGCCATCTTCTCCTTTTCGTTCTTGAGCTGGTCAACCCAGGTTGAGACGAGGGAGAGCTGCTGCTGGTCGTCAGCCTGGGCAGGGTGAGCGTGGGCATGGGCATCATCCTTCTTCTTCCCAGCACCGATAATGTCTCGTAGCATGTCCGAGAGCTTTTCCTGGCGCCTGGCTGACTTGAGAGTGTGTTTGTGTGTTCCGTCTGCGAGTATCTCGAACCGCTTTATGGTCTGGGCGGCATCTTTGCCCTTTTCTGTCTTTTTGTCTGCAGACCTGCCGTCTGGTTTCTTTTCTGTGGTCTTCTGGTCCACCTTTCTGTCTGCTGGGACGGTGGCTGGTGAGGGCGGATGCATCATCATGGTGGAAGTGATAGTAGCGGCTCCGTTAGCCTTGGATACGGGATCGAGGCCCTGTCTGTTGGGTGAGACAGCTGCAGACGGTGTTGAAGACCGAGTCTGAGAGAACATGCGACTGAGCCGGTTGGTCATCTTTGCTCTGGGGGGTTTCTGGGTCGAGGTAGACGACGAAGTTGAGAGAAGTGAGGTGGCTGTGGCGGTTGAAGAGGCGGTGTTGGGAGGTCCAGGAGCGGGTGTAGAGGTAGCAGGAGGAGCGGCCAGGTGAGTATCCTCCAAAGCGCGTGTTAACTGATCTCCATGATTTGAGCGTGAGGTCGAGGAAGAGACAGAAGACGGGGACGCAGAGGAGAGCGGCGTGAGTGAATTCATAAGAGCCGATCAGGATGATGTGGTAGTAGTACTATGGATGTAGCAGAAGAAAAGAGGGAGAGAAGAAGAAGAAGAAAAGAGGGAGCCAGGCAAGGCCCGGCAGTCAACGCGACGACAAAACGGTGGTGAGTAACTATGCTGGATATATTCCTTGCTTCTTTGGCGTCTTGTATATTCGTATTTCCTCCTTGTGTGCAGTTGAAGTTGTGGGAAAAAAATAGGCGGAACAAAAAAAAAAAAAAAAAAAAAAAAAACGGCGGAAAGTGAGGAGGTTTAAAGGTTTGATGGACCAAATAAAAGGTGTGGCTGACTCAGCGTCCACTCTTCGAAAACAATAAAATAATAAAAGGGGTGGCTCGAGCTTCTTCCCCCCTTCTGGCTTGGTCAGCGCCTAATCGCGTCTCGCAGCTTGCATGGGTGGGCTTGTCCACGGTCTGGCATGGGCGCTGCATGGCCTTGCATACCCTTGCATACCCTTGCATTCTCTTGCATCCCTCGCACCACCACTTCCTGCGCCTGCTGCGATGCAAGACTATGCAAGACGATGCAAGACGATGCAAGTCGATGCACCTTGATGGGCTTGTTGAAAATCGCGCAATGCCGGAACGCGGGCCTTTTCTTCCGGGCCTAAAGCAGCGTGTACTTGCCTGATTGGGTCACCGCCGGGGTTGATATTGCTGAGTCATCGCCAAGATCTCAGCCACAAGCTTAACAGGGAGAAGCCAGGTAGAAGAAGAAAAGAAGTGGAACAAGTGGAACTAGTGGAAGAAGCGGAAGAAGAAGAAGAAGCAGTGGGAGTGGGTAGAGAATCTGGGGATGTATTGAGCCAGTTGCTACTTGTAGGACAAGGAAAGGTCTAGATGCTATCAACGAGCTGGTTCTATTGCTCTCGCCCCGTCTGCTGAAGAAAATGCTGTACACTCTTGTTTTGGTGTCACCGGACAGCAAGCAGCCATCAGCCTTATCAGCCTGGAGAAGAATAAGACGAATCTCTCTCTGTGTGTGCATGCACCCTTGGGGGCCCCTTTCTTGTCCCTTGACCTTGACTGTCTGAACCTGAACACCTGCTCTTGGCAGGGTTTGCCAAAAGCTGAAGATAGCTTGGCCGTGTGGGTTTTCGTCGCTGGGTTGAGATGCTTGTTGTACAGAGTACATGGTCGGGTATCCCCATCGTGCCCCTTAACTATCGTTCGTGCCTCACCTGTGTGGCTTGGTTGCTCTTTGATTCTGCATTGCGCTTGGCTTTGCCTCCTTGGCGTCGCTCGATTGATGGGCGATTTTAGGAAAGCACTCGGGTCTAGAACGGGAGAGTCAGCAGTTTCATTCATCTCCAGCGGGGAGGCCGAAGGAGATATAGTACCACAAACTGTTCAAGTGACTCTTCAAAGAGCTCATTATACACTCCCACACCGCCAGGGTGTTCAATGGGCGACAGAGGATTCTTGACAACTGATTTCGTCCAGTCAGAAATACGCCCTAGTCCTCGAACAAGGATAGGTGACCTACCGTATTCTACGTATAGGTTAACATATATCTGATGCAGAGCAAGGCGCATGTTATTTGCCTTGGTATCAGTCATCATCACGAACTTCAGATTTGTCGGCGTTTCGTAGTAGTGCAGCTTATACTGCCCGGTTCGGTAGCACACAAAGCTATCCCGTCCAAAACCACGTCAGCATTCCGTCGTCGTCATCATACTTTCTCCCCTAGCCTTCACCCTCCCTGGTGCGCTGGATTAGGAGGTGCCATACTTATCATCCTCGCCCCCTAGCTTCCGTACCATATTCCGCAGCGAGAAGACGGCGCCAAAGACCAGTCGAGTGTCCGTTGATCCTGACTTATGGGAGTCCTTGGGCAGGCCATTCGATAGGGCTCCTGTTCCATCGGACGAGTGTGAATCCTTGCCTGCTGCTCCACCAACTGCCCCCGAGCGCGGGTACCATTGACGCTGATATATGCACTCCGCTAGATTTCAGTCAGCGTCAGCAACACAATCTGCTTCTTCAGCCTGAGAGAAACATGCTTACCATGCCGGTCGAAGATAAAAAACGAGTAGACGACCATGACGCAGGCAGAGAGAGAGAGAGAGTATGTGTGTGTCGACTTTCTTGTCTCTTCCCTGCTTCTTCCAACTTGCTCAACGAGGGAGAAAAGAGAGGCCGGTTGCACGTGACTTTTTAATCTCCGACTTTGTAGATAAAAGAGACAACATTAATTATAACAACAACGACCAACTTCTGATCTTTCCCTCCTCTTTCAACCCTCTAGGGGAAGTTTTCAAGTATCAGCTCAACGTTGACTGCTGGCTGAATCTCTACAGACTCTTTAGGCGGCCGATTTAAAACCCAACGACCGTTTTGCCTTGCCGAAGTTCGATAGTACTGGCCAAGAGACCAACCGTTCACCTACAGACAGAACAAGCCCGACCCAGTACCTTCGATGCCATGATCTAGTTGAGGCCTGTAACTGAACCTTGAGGAATTGTCTGCTACATTGTCGAATACTATTCATATGTCTCTTCACTCTGGCGGAACAGCCATGAAAAAATATTACTAAATAGCTAGATAGCCTGGTCGACCGCCATACCCCACACCCCTCCAGCCTTCCTCCCCCTGTGCATGCACGTTGACTGCTTAGGCTCGCGCGTGGGTAGAAAGAAAACTGTCACATATAAGAGGCAGATATCGGGCCACTCTCTCCGTCTCTTTATGTTTGAGGAAGCTCGGATCGAGCAGCAAGGCTATTTACGACACATCTCCTCTTTTACACTTCATCTGACTAGATGGACGCTGATCCTAGCTCAAAGCATGGCCGAACGGCCCAGCTGGCTCTAGATACAGAAGTACCATCTACAAGAAGTTCGGAGCTTGGCCCAAATGCCATGAAGAGGTATGTCTCCTCTGTCTTGGATAGAAACCAGTCAGGCTGACTGCCATGGGTATAGCGTTAGACCCTCCTCCGGCTCCTACGATAGCCCGTTGAGACAGCATGCTCGGTATCCCACAGCTCCACGACAAGTCAAAGTTCGTTTCTCCGTCTTCCTGTGCAACAACGCGATGCCATACGATTCCATGCGATTGACTAATGAATAGCTTTTGTCAAGGAAACCCTCAACGCTCAATCGACATATACAAACAGCCAGGACGATAACACTGCGGAACATCGTATAAATCAATACTTGATCAAACAAGAGATTGGCAGGGGCTCGTTTGGCGCCGTCCACCTGGCCACAGATCAATATGGAGAGGAATATGTAAGTTACCAAACGACTACCGACATAAAAGCAGCTTCAATTGTCTGACTCATTTAGGCTGTTAAAGAATTCTCCAAATCGCGACTGCGAAAACGTGCTCAGTCCCATGGGTTACGCCGTCGCCCGGGAAGACACCCAAGCGCCCAACCCGCCGGTGTCGGCTTCAATTCACCTCTCCATCGACACCCTTCCGGTATCGAGGACGGGGAAAATGGAAACTCTCTATATCTTATCAAAGAGGAAATTGCCATCATGAAAAAACTCAATCACAGCAACCTTGTATCACTGATAGAGGTACTAGATGACCCTACCGAGGACTCCCTTTACATGGTTATGGAGATGTGCAAGAAGGGCGTCATCATGAAAGTTGGTCTAGGTGAACAGGCAGACCCGTATAGCGAAGAAAATTGTCGATGTTGGTTCCGTGATCTTATCTTGGGTATTGAGTACCTACACGCTCAGGGAATTGTGCACCGCGATATAAAGCCTGACAACTGCCTGCTGACCAACGATGATGTCCTCAAGGTCGTTGACTTTGGTGTCTCAGAAATGTTTGAGAAATCTTCCGATATGTACATCGCCAAGTCGGCTGGTTCTCCTGCTTTTATACCGCCAGAGCTCTGTGTTGCCAAACATGGTGAGATCTCTGGTCGAGCTGCGGATTTGTGGTCAATGGGTGTGACTCTTTACTGCCTACGCTATGGCCGTATACCATTCCATACAAGCAATATATTCGACTTGTACAGCTCGATCAGAAACGACGAGGTAGAACTTCCGGGTGAAACGAATGAAGATTTTAAGGATCTCATGAAGAAGATCCTAGAGAATGATCCAGCAAAACGAATAACTATGCCGCAGTTGAGGGTAAGTATGAACGCCCGGGGCCAGTTTCTCCCATTGCTAATTGATGAACCAGGTCCATCCTTGGGTTACCAAAGGTGGTACGGACCCCCTTTTATCTGAAGAGGAGAATACTGCGACTCTCGTGGGCCCGCCTACAGATGAAGAGATGAACACCGCAATCACTAGAAATCTGGGCCATGCGCTTATAGTGGTATGTTTTCTAGTATTCGTTTCTTCTTAGATCTATTATTTATCGGCTAACCCTTCACTCGCAGGTTAAAGCTGTTCAGAAATTTAAAAGACTCATTAACGACGGAAGCCCTCTGCAGATGGAAAGCATTCTTGGCGATGGTGAAGCATCTCACTTCGTACAGCCCCCGCTTCTCATGGGAGAGGAGGAAGAAGAAGAATTCAGTGCCGTCCTGCACAATAGAAATATCAAAGAACACGTTTACCCAAGACGGCCAGATCAACCCAAACGGCCAAGCCAGGCGGCTTCCGATAAACCATCTTCACACAACTTTGAGATTTGTCAATCACCATCACCACAACTTCAACACACCCCTAGAGTGGGCACACCAACGAGACAAACTGGATCTGAAGGAACCCGTGGGCATGCCCGTGACCCACTAGAGGAAGAAATGCCATTTCTCAACGTCGGCCCTTCAAATTTTGGCACTGACACCGAACCTGCCCAAAACCAAGGCCTTTTATCTCTGGAATCTGGCGGAATTCCCATACCCCCCAGCCAAAAGCTTGCCGAATCACCCATGGTTGTGAGTGAGTCTCCTCCGGCAGCAGATATCGATATCTACGAGACGGCTTATAGGGAGATAATCGAGCGAATTACCAGCCAAAGCCGTGAAGCCCGGTCGCCTACGCCCAGAGTATATCTCAACCGAAGAGTCGAGAAGAAGGCAACTAACGTTTCTGGTTTGTGGTCGATAGCTAGAAAAAATAGCAAGCTATCAGGCCCATCTAACCCTTCTTTGCCTACCGCTGCCGTACACGGCGGACCTACCCCGCGTCCTAGCCCTATCAAGCGGTTTACGGCGGCTGCAGCATCTTTTGCAGCATCTTCAGGGCAGCGGTCACCGTCGCCTTTGGTAGCAGCAGTTACGGTGAACGATGGAGTGGTGTCAAGTCAGGAGACTAAACCTAACCTTATAGAAACAACTGCAACAGTCCCTGAGACAACTGCATCCCCTACTACCCTTTCACCAACCGAAATTGCAACAAAGGGTTTGTGAAGATACTTTAATTTTATTTTCACTTCTTGCGACCGGTATAGGCGCGGGTAATAAGACGATGAACAATGACGGAAATGACTGAATGATATCAATACTTGATTTATTGTACCACGCCTCTCGTATTCGCCTGTCCAGGTGGTGGGAAGACCGAGCTGGCGATATCTACATTTTTTCATTATTATTTTCACAATTCATATACACCCTTTATCATTCCTTGACGATATCTCCTCGTTTACATTTATTGATGCATCATGTATTGAAACAAATTTATATATAGCGTGAATATACATATAAGGTTACTGAGGTATAAAAATATAGGTACATAACTCTCGATTCCTTGCCGTTAAGTCTATTCCGTTCTATTACTAGTCATGCATTGCATTATCCAGCGTAAATAACTACCCACGACCCACGAGTAAGCGTATATATATATATTATATATATATATACTATATACAGCCTTCAGTAGCCGTCTCGATAGGCTCCATCGCTTTTTGAATTCGCGATATCTCTTTTTCCAGCAACTGCCGCAAGTCCGTCCCCTTCGCAGCCAACACATCATGTTGGCTTTTCGATATTGACTTCAACAAATAATCCGACACTGCGTCTCGATCGCGAGACAAAGGTCTTCCAACCCCAATGGCTAACCGCATTAATGCCGTCGGGCTCGCCAAAGACAGTCCACCTCCAGAAGAAAGTAGCTTGGCTTTAACCAGACTCTCTACCACACTCTTAATCCCATTATGACCCCTTGAGCTCATTTCAGGCCCGCCATATCGAATATGAAGATTTCCATATGATCGTTCTAGCTCATCATGCAATAATATCAGATTTGTTGCGCGAGTATGCGTCATGGGCTGCATCCCTCTCGCCTTTCTCTTCCCTACATCCAGAGGGGGAACGGGGATGTCAGAGGCAAGATTCTCCCGCGCAAGCCAGGATTTATATGCCCTCACCAACGACGGGCCCGATGTGTTCATATAGCTCGGTGATTGCCATAGTGTCAGGCGACTTTGGGTCTTGGGAAGGTATGTTTCGGTCGTTAGGCCGTTGCTTAAGCTTGGATCGGGGTTGAATGGGCCTGCATTCATAAGCTCTGCGAAAGAACGGAGGAGGATGTGGCCGGCGCTGTGGAGAGTGTTGTAGTATGTTTGACCTGGATTGCCGATCGAGGCGATGAAGAATGAGGACGTAGCAGCCATGCCTTTGCGAAGTTCTGTCGTTCTTTGGCCCGCCTGTGTATGGTCTCTCTCGGTTCCGATTTGTGACGCCTGGTTGTTCCACTGAAGACTCCGAGTGTGAGTAAGGAGTCAAAGATTTATCTTTCCCCTTCTTATCGCAAGCGTAAACCCTTATATTGAGTCACACTCTCATGGATCACCCTTTTCGCCAGTGGCTAGAACCATAGGGGGCGTTGTGTAGCTCTTTGCTTGCTTCGTCCTTCATATGTTTTTGTTTCTGGCATGACTCGACGCCAAGAAGATGATATGCCAAGACGACGGGGCCTGTGGGGCTCATCCATGAATCTTCTTAAGCATCAATTTAAGCATGTTTTGGCAACCTCCAGTTCCATCAATACGCGCCAGCTTCGGGGTTATAGAGATGCATTGCATATATCAGAAGGGGGTCTGAAGCCTACTAAGTGTTAAATTATTTACTCCCTTAACTATGCTATATTTACGGGAGTATAGACTATCTTTTGCCCAAGCAAACCTTTAACTGGGATATCATGGATAAGCAAGGCCTGTAATATTGAGCGAAACCAGATAAGCATAACATGACTTTCCTTGACTATGGTCAGCCTCTAGGCAGGGAGCACTGAAAAAATTGCGACAAGACATGATACCAGACGGATCAAATTCAATTCCAGGTCAAATTTCTACCCGAAGATTTAGGACCTAAGAATAAGGAAACAGAAGATGCACTTATGGGCCAAGATAATTTCACTGAGGCCTCAGATATATACCCCCGAGACGCCAAATCAGTCTTTATTGCCATCTCTGCATTTTTCTCGCCTCATTAGATATAGTGAACTCCTTTCATGCTTCCCGTTATAAATAAGTGTTGTCGAATTGGTATAAAAAGATATCAGATTATTGATACAACAGCAATCCCAATAGCCTTAACAAGATAGCATGAACAAATCTGCTTCCAGCAAGGACGAAAAACGTCATCATAGGGATGATAAGGGAGCAGCTGATGTTGTTCTTCATTCAAACCCAATGATGCTCAAACGAATAATTGTCTCACCCGACCGTACATGCGAACTGGCTATCTACAGCATTTAAACACCTGTATTGTCACTGTCTTTGGCCTTAATGATGTCGGCGTCATCAAAACCATGCCTGGCAGTAATAACTATAGCAAGCCTTCGCAGGCCATGACTATTCGGGTATTCCTTTAAAGCCAACAGTTCTAGATGCGAAACTATATTAGCATAAACAAACGGGCAGGGCCAAAAAGACTTCGGTGAAGGCAATCAACGGGACTCTCACGTAATATGTTGATGTCTTAATTGATGTAAATAAGTACGTCAATCCATTCTCATGCTGCAGTTCCAATCGTTTCTTCTAAAGGAGATTATGCCGTTGTGAAGGTATGCTCACGGCCTGGAACCCTGTTGAAAAAGGCGGGATAAAGCTGAAGAAGAACATGAAGAATCAACGGGAATACGGCTCACTCTGCATAGGAGAAAGGGATAATCCGTATATTTGGTCTCTATCCCGCTTCCTAGAATGGATGTTCCTCGGCGGCCTGATATTCATTGCCTTGAATAAGCATATTCTCCTGATAACGCAGGATACAGATCCAAAAGTTTGCGATGCAGGGTGAGTGGCCACTGGAACACTCACACTCTTCCACATGTCCCGACGAATTGGAACAGGTTCGGAAAGGAATCAGTAAAAAGCAAAGAGCCCACATAGAGGTCTGAGTCCAAAATCAACTCATTCCAATTTCCGTTTTTTTCTTTTTCCCAAAAATCCGATTCCATAATCCCATCTCCCAGGCCCTCGGGAACAATGAGGATGACCAAAATGGCCCACTATGAGCCAGTCGGGGATATTTCTTTCATTATTTTGCTTCTGTCAACCCCGCTAGGGAATCGTACTAACAGAGGCTATCAAACTCAGTCTCTGGCTGACACGCTTGCAAACCCAACTGCCCGGTAACCGTCAGCTATTGGATCTCAAGTACGGGGAACCGTGGAAGGAGTTGTTCAAGAAAAAGAAATAAGAAGGCAGAAAATTTACGCCCAGTCAGGTATTTAACAGGCGTTCCCGTGTACTTCTCTACTGCAGTAGAGCCAGTCCTGCTCTAGATGTTATTAGATCGTGTAGAATCGAATATTCGACCAGCGGCTATCATCGTCCCCAAGCCATAAAGTGAATACCGTGGGATGACCTTCCTTGTCAGAAAGGACTATATTATGACTATTTAGTCAGCTTTGACTAAGGTGAATAACTAGTTTGAATATTCGTTTGCAACTTTTGCTCGTATAGTTAACTAAGTTTTGTCATGAAACAATCAATGACTTGACCAGAAATTGTTTCACAGCTTCTGCAGATTTAAAAAAAAAAACTTCATCAACACAGAGCCTGGTTATAGGTCCAGTGAAGTCGAGTTTTTGAAATGGCGTTAAGGGGAGGGTATGGGCACAAACGCCAGCGAGATGCGAGCGGCCATCCATCTCAGGGCCAGAGTTCGCAAAGGGATGAAATTCGACAACAGCTTCGCCTTGTCTCGGAGGAAACTAAAGAACTCATACCGCTGGTTTTGAGTCGCACACAGACTTGTTCAGACGGATTTCTCCTCGAGGGCTCTGATGTTCCACGCCTTAAGGCCGCGGAATGCCCTGGATTTACTGGCGTAAAAGTGCGTGTCTTAGAACAAGACACGTTGGATGCAGCAATTGGCTTGACCAATAATATCTATGATGGAAACAATATCTCGAATACAACCGCCTCAATCGCAGGTGATACTACCGCTGCAGAACATGAATACGGTAATACATGTATTCTCAACATGGCCAGCGCAGCAAGACCAGGAGGAGGCTGGTTATCAGGGGCATCAGCACAGGAGGAGTCGCTCTGCCGGAGGAGCACACTTCCCGAGACTCTCAAGGAGAGATTTTACCGGATCCCAAAGACCGGTGCTATTTATTCACCCTCTGTCGTCATTTTTAGAACTAGCCGGGAGTCGGGGCATAAGCTAATGGCGTTGAACGACCCAGATTCACTGCCTGTCGTGAGTGCTATCAGTGTTGCTGCTCTCGTGCATCCACAAATTAAACGTGTGGGGGTTGTTACAACCTCAACCGACAGAGACGGGACTGTCAAGTCGGTTGCATCGTCAAGGCAGGCCTACGCACGGGGATCCGAAAGGAGAGCAATGAAAGAGAAAATGAGACATATCCTGAGGATCTCAGCATATAAAAAACACAGAAGAATAGTCTTGGGGGCTCTTGGTTGTGGAGCGTTTAAAAATCCCAGAGAAGATACGGCTGATTGCTGGGCAGAGGTGTTTAGTGAAGCCGAGTTCCAAGGTGGATGGTGGAAAGATGTTGTCTTTGCCATTCTTGATCCGCTGTCTCAGCCTGGCCAGAATATCGGGAACGCCGGTGCCTACATCCAGAGGTTGGATGGACTCGCAGTGTCTGCTCCGTGAAGACCCTTTCTGCAGTCAAAGATGAAATTTTTTTCATTTGAATAAGCTAGTCGGAGATTAGCCTGTGTAAATGACAGGCAGGATCCACGGTTATTATGAATAACGAGCACTCTTTATTTGCTGAAATATGATATGTTTTGTAAGCCAATAGAAGGCTAGAAGCCTTGGGTTTAACAGTCCATTCCCAGAACCAGGTCTACGGGACAGGATCCGTAAATAGCTTCTTTTCTTTCACTGCTCTTCTCTTCGATCAGTACTCGATGCTGTGCAAGTGGCCTTCAACATATATTGCGCGCATCATATGTTTCTTGTGCCATGAGAGCAAGCCGAAATGATATTATATTAGGGGTGCCACCACTATCATTGTACTAGAGAACCGAGAATTGTCGGTGAAAAGGACAAAGCAATGTTGACAGGGATGATGCTAGCTAGACTTTGGCGCTCTCTCCCCTGCAGTAGGACAAACGGTCCTAAATTGGCCCACTTTGTTGGAAAGGAGAAGCTTCCATGAGTTACGAAAAGATGTACATGCTGACATGGCTTTAGCACGGTGATCAGGCCCATATGAAATCTAACGGATGCGGGAGCGGCTTTGCAGAAATATCTGTCGGGTCACTCCGAAACAGGAGAGAAAAATATCACCCGTCATATTCGCTTGCATCATGCCCCCTGACGTGGTTCAATCCGACACCGAATGTTATATGCACGAGACACAGAGCAAGTTGATAAATGCAAAATGCTTCAATAACCCGAAGAAATCACTCTCAAGAACAAAGGAAAGCAGGCATTTTGTTCCCGGGTATGCCCTTGTCATGCAGCCAACAATTTGTTAGTTCATGCATACCTGACTGCGCCCGGATAGCGGAAAGAAGAAAGCTAAACGCTTGATCGATTTCATGGTGCGCTGATGCGAAGAGTTACGGGAAATGCCCTCTCCGCTCCCTCTAACTATTACCTGTCTTAGCTCAAGCGTGCGGAAGAAAGGGGCCTCAAACCATTGGCGGACAAGAGGCGGGTAGCTGATCCACATAGAGTAAAAAATCCGTATCTACAGTGATACAGCATGCTGCTACTCTGCATACCAAAGTGGTATATATTCCATAATTATGTACTCCATACTCCGTACATTGTGAGGATATGGAAGTATGGTGTCCACTTCCCCAGACCCATCATCCAGGTTCTCTGCATCACAACGAAAAGCCTAAACATCTTCATCACCCTGTACGATGGACGAGCACTTTTGGGTAATTTGGCAAAGTGAGCCCGTTGTATTACGGAGCACTCCGTACATATGAGCATACTCTGTAATTGGGTTGATGAAACCTGTCATTGTATCCAAATCAAAGGTAAAAGAAGCAACGAAATAAGCGTTTGACCGAATCCCACCACTCTGGGTCAGGGGCTGTTAGCCGAAGGAGTCCGTTGTGCCATCTTCTCCCATACAGGGGCTCTTTTCAACTGCCTATCTTCATTTCTCCTTTCTCGCAAGGCATCAGTCGGAGAAGCCTCACTTCCACATCTCACAGTGCATAAGTCCGGGCAGCAGGTCATCATCGGCTCCTGCATTGGTGAAACATGTCTTCTTTCGGCGGGAAGAAGATAATCAAGGGATAGGCAAGGGATACTGACACGTTTTGGTCACGATGTATCATCAATTTTGTGGAGTTGCTGGGCTTGGACTATTTTATGCACGACGACAAAGCTAAAAAAGAAAGGAAAAGCAAAGAAGAGCCCTGGAACTTCTCTGGTTGGGAAGATGCCGTGCGACCATATCCCATCGCTGGTGCGTGCTGGCGCCGGCTTCAGCTCTCCCGACAAATGCACATTGCAAAACTAGGTTGTCGCACGTTGCTGGTGCGATATATGAGGGTTTAATCTGGGGCCTAAGTCACGGCTGCGCTCTGAGGGAGACTTGATCTACTTGGCAACATCGAGTCTAGTTAATATATACGAAGCCAATCTCTCGCCTTTTGCTGTGCTCTTCTCGCTCGCGCCTTTTCCAATGAAAGTTAAGAAAAGGGGAGAAAAAGAAAAGCTCAAGGCCCTTCCTGAGCAAACGCTGAAGTGACATGTGCGGGATTACACAAGTCAACCCTTGACCGGCTTTCTTCGACATCTCTTTGAAGCCTGTCAAATATTTTTCGGGTTTCGGGCAAGTGCTGTTGTAAGATAGGGTGTGGTTATATTCAAAGAAGTAAGTGAATCCTCCTCTAGGCGAACACAACCTATCCCAAGATGGAAGAGTCCATTACCGTTTCCTGGTTATACGGCTAACGTGCTAAATTATAGACAGACGTCATGTCATGGCCCAAACGAGATCGCATGCACATAGACCTCCCCGAGGGGAAGCTTCCGACACTGACATAGAGATGTCGAATGAAGGCGATGTCCCTGATACAGATATTGATGTCAGTTCGGATGGGCAACATTCATCTTTGGCCCCTGGTGAGGACAATACAAACGCCGGGTAAGTGCAAGTACTCCAGTTACCGTGGGTAGCTTATCTTACCAAGTATACTCGGAAGAGTTGCATTGATTAACCAGTGCCTTTTAGTTCAACCAAATCCTTATCCGAGCATGCTTTCCAGGTAGTGGAAGAAAATGGCCGTCAATATTGTGACAATACATATTTTATGCCCAACGACGAACGGGAACAGACTCGTTTGAACATTGTCCATCAAATGTACCTCATTATCCTGGAAGGCCGATTAACAAAGTGTGCTCTCCCGCAATCGATAAGAAGAGTCCTCGATGTTGGCTCTGGGCCTGGTGATTGGGCTCTTGCTATGGGGGAAGAGTTCCCAAACACCGAGATAATAGCAACTGATATTAGCCTCTTTGACCCTGAATCAGTTGGCATCTGCCCACCAAATGTATCCTTCCAGATAGACGATGCTCAGGGAGAATGGACATTTCGTGAGCCTTTTGATTTCATCCACGTTCGAGGGTTGGGGGGCGGGATCTGTGATTGGTCCCTGTTTTACCAGCAAGCTTATCAACACCTTGTCCCTGGAGGGCTCATCCAAATAGCTGACTCTGCTCTCTTTGCGGACGATATGAGCCTACCAAATTCTCCTCCAAATTCGTACCTCAGCATTTATCTGGGGGCAATCAGCTCTGCTGCAGAAATTGCAGGATATCCCCGAAGTTTTGATCACCTTCGTTCTGCTGCTTTAGAGGCAGCTGGATTTACTGATATCCGCATATATGACACCCATATCCCTGTAGGAACCTGGCCTGAGGATCCACTGGGAAAAACCCTTGGAAAGATGACGTTGATCGTACTGTTTGAAGGCCTCGAGGCTACCAGTATGCGTCTATTAACGAAATATCTTGGATGGAGTGCAGAAGATGTTATAGATCTTTGTGAGAAAGTGCAGTTAGAAGTTTTGAACAGCCAAGGTATGGGAGGAGTGGTGAAGATAGTTGTGGCAAGAAAACCAAGATAGCAGTGACCTTTTTTTGCGACTTCTGGTTGATCTTTGGATCGGTATTACAGGCGTCTCGACCAAGATAACCAGTGATGATGATGATGGAGATAAATTTCCCAACCATGTTTTTAAATCCTGTTCAGGATTCTCTCTGCTTTAAACCATCACGTGCCGAACCCAATTTGGAAAAAAGCAACCTCCCTTACAATATTCAAATTATTCCATCCTATATCTACGCCTCTATCCCTTGGCCTGTATAAAGGTATTGTCCTAAGTTAACAGGCTTTCTGATTGTTTGACGTTCCTGTGGCCCTTTTTAGCCAAGCATTACTTGATACCCCTATTCATGGAACCACTAGAGGCTTTAGTGTTTAAAAAGTCCACTTGCTCTCAGAATGAAGGCAAGGTGGTGGAAAATATTAGTAAATACCTTATTTCAGTACTCGAAGAGTTGTCCAGGCCCAATGGTCGCCCTTCTATCTCCCTAAAGCGTCGATCAAAGCAGTCGGGCTATACCCTTAACCCAGAGACCGGTGCTTTAGAATCAAGCGATGAAGTCCATGCCTATACATACTCCTGGCCGGGAAAGACAACGCAGGAGGGCTGGCGATTTGGTATGAAATGCTGCGCCAGTTAGCCCATGATTGCTACCATTAATATATTAGAATTTCTGGCTGGTTTGCTAAAGCAATTATTGTGATACCAGGTGTGCTTATGCGGATATTAGGCCTGATATCAGAAGCAATCGATGGGAATTTTACAAGCTCTAAAAGAGATATTTTCTACCAGGATCCGGTGTACTTTGGGTCCCAGAAGCTGGTAGATAGATACGTTGATGACATTGCCTTCACATTTGGGGTTGACAGGGCCGCCTTACATGTGGTATGGTATTTCTCAATCCGCATAGAGCTCTTCAGGATATTGATGCTATCGATAGACTGCTGCAGCAAAAGGCGCAATAGGTGGGCATTTTAGGATTGAATTGAAGAATGGTTCATCAATACAAGTTGAGGCTTGCGCTGAGGTCATTATAAATCTGGTGATCACATCATTTAGACTATGCTAAGGAGCCTCCTAGGGTATAACTATTCCAAGGATTGATGAGATCGAAAAAATAGATGTCTCGGGAATCTCATGGATTCTAGTTATAGAGAAAGAGGTACGTACCGAATATCTGGCGCGTAGGCAGCTATATGCTAACGTTGGAAAAAAAAAGGCAGTGTATCACCGCTTAGTGACATCAGGCTACCATAAGTCATCCGTAGCAGGAAACGGGATCCTTTTAACCGTAAGACACTGCTTTACTCTCCTGCATTGATAAAATTCGAGGTACGTGGATCTAACATATTACAATAAACATATAGGGCAAGGGCTACCCAGATGTCAGTAGCAGGGAATTTTTACGCCTACTTTCACAATCGAGCAATCAAGAATCTAGCTTTAACTTGCTTGCCGCCAATCCTGCTTTTGCTTCTCTACCAGTATACATATTGGTTGACAGTGACCCAGATGGGATGGCCATTATGTCCACCTACAAATATGGGTCAATGGCACAGGTCCACCAAAATGCCTATCTCAATGTACCCTCCATCCAATGGATAGGCCTCTATGCTTCTGAGATGATACCGACAGTAGATTTTCTAAACGGGTCTTCCCTAATTCCAATGAGCCGGCGCGATCGAAAGAAGGCCGAAGCTATGCTTAACCGAAACCCATGCTTCGCTGAAGATGGGCCGGAACCTAGCTGGCGGAAAGAGCTGCAATCACTACTAGTTATGAATATGAAGGCAGAGATCGAAATTCTGTATGAATGTGATGGTGGCGTAGAGGGATGGCTTGATGGAAAGTTGTCAAAATTAGGTTGATTTATCAATTTCCACTACATACATAGTGTTTATATACGGTATATTAATTGCATAAGTTATGTTCAAAGTATCTTAGGAGAGAAATATATGGTATTACCAACCAAATAAAATGGACGAAGTCGTGCAAACTAACCATCTCTATACTAACGCTAAAAGTTATTCTCAAAGATACATTCGTAAAATCAACATTGAAGGGTAGGCAATGACAGACATAATCGTTAGAATAGCCTTCTCTTGTTTATCACAGCCCTAACCCTTTTCTCACCTCTTCCCTTACCCTTGCTTCATATTCAGACCTTTTCTCTCTCCACATTTTAGCCGCCTCAACGTTCGCCGGGCTTTCGTCATTCGGTTCAGCCAGCATACTCATAACACTAATGAGGATCTTTTCAACGCTCTGGATTGGGCTCCAGCGCTCAGATGCGTGTTCGTAATGGTTTGGATCGTCACCGGGTGGGTGGAGGATAGAGATACACACATTTCCATTTTCAAATACTATATTGTTATACGTTAGAGCCCCATCCACTAAACCAGGTAAGCCTCAGGCAAGAAATTATATAACTCACTATTTGGATGCCACATGTTGCCTAGAAATCTCATTGATGGCGGACTTAATGGGTAGTCTTTCGGGAATTTCAGTTCTGCTGCGAACACCCCTCCTTCAAACGGGGTTCCTTCGGGGCCTTGTATTAATGCCTCCCATAAGAACATGTCATCTTCTGTTATAGGGCCAGCTGTGATCCCGTCCGGAGGAGAGGTAGAAAGGAGCTTATATTCGTGAAATAAACGCTTTTGGGCGACTGACGATGCCATGGTTTGGAGATAATGCTGGATCTGGGAGTGTTGGAGTTGGATAGCTGTGGATATGCGAGACTGTAGGGAAACGGTAGAATATTTTTATGCCAATAATGGATTTGGTATCTTCTATGTTCTCTCCTGGGGTTTAAGTGGTAGATAGTTGTAGGTTGTTGAATCTGTAAGTTGTTGGCTGCACGCAAGAAACCGTTCGGTCGTTCTGTGGGGCGAACTAGCTCCATAGTTATAAATAATTATAAACCTTTGCCTTGCTTTATCAAAAGTCATTTTCATAACTAGAATATTACTATGAGATATAATACAGCTGCTACTGGACTATACTCCCTCTATTTAGTATACAAACAACGGGTGATACTAGAAAGAGTCATCATCACCACCGTCGCCCCATGAATCACCGCCATCACTAGGCCAGACGTCCTGTTCTCTCGAAAACGGGCTTTCATCTCTTTGGTCCCAGGGATATTGACCAACCTCCCCCCATACCTCTTCGTTTGCCCCTTGTCCGATGTCTTCATGTTGCTGTGCTTGCTGTTCCTCTGGATTCTGGGGTGGATGTGTTGACTCCTGGGCTGTTGAGCTTCCCCTACGCATGGCTTCGTATCCTGCCAGAGAACTAGCACCAACTGCCCCTGCCGTAGCACCCTCCATCGCCCCAGCTCCTCCGGTAGCTGCCACAGCACCGCTTTCGCCGAGGCCAAAGAATGGGATAGGCACTATGCTAGGCCCGCTGCTGTGACGGCTGAAATAGTCAAAGTCAATAGTCACAGCCGTAGCAAGCAAAACTGCTCGTTGATCCAATGACATGCTTGGGGCTGGGCCATGCCTTATTGATGCAGTACCTTTTGATTGCAACTCCTCGGCCGTACCGGCTGAATCCATGCGCAGCGCATAAGCTCCAGTATCCGTAAATATCTCCCGTGCAAAGCCTACAAAATTGCGATTCACAGAGCCCATAAGTTGCGAGTCAGCTGAACGCACTGAAAAATCCCATGATAGAAATGGTTCATCCACATGGGCAAACTGATGCAAAATTTTCTCTGGCGGCATAGCCGGTTCTTGAAGATTTACCCGCGATGGCTGTATCGAGGCGTTTGGGTGGGATAGAAATAAGTTGTATTTCCGCCGGAGCGGTGCCCAGCGCTGCTGTGTGGCTCCTATTACACGCATTTGCGAATGCTCTAGTGTAGATACCTTAACAGAACTTCCTTGCGAGCCTGGTTCATTGTGTTGTAAGCCGATTAACGGTGCATGAGATCCGGTTGTATTATTATACGGATCGAACACAAAGATGGTTGAGTTGATCCAAGAAAAAGGTCGGTGGAACTAGATGCATGAGTTAGGTATAACAAACGTCATCAAACAGAAAGAGAAGCCTTCTTACACGCAAAACTTCATTCTGATTCTTGTCGAAGACATGGGTAACAAACGGTCGATGTGTATGAAGCCACTGGCGAGAGAGCATGCCACCCATCCCTTTCTCTCCTTCCGCCATATATCCTACATGATTGCCGTGTGCATCTAGAATCACATATTTATTTGCTTGTTCGAAGCCACTGAATATCGTAGAAAGGGGTTAGCCCTATGTTCACATCGCCTTCTGCCCTCATCCAAAGAAGCTTGGTTCAAAGGGTGGTATATAGATCACTAACAGTAAAACATTCATCATCTCTAGCTGCCTTTGAACTACCAGCCCAGAGTTGGCCAAAATCTGGCTAGCAGGATGATTCTGTTTAAGGAGCCCATCTGGGTCCTCAGGTATATGGACCGGGGCAAGTAGAGTGTTGTATTGGGAATCAGTGCCCGGGGTTGTTGGACCCTCCCGCCCTTCAGGCCGAGAATGAGTGAACTTTTTATCTGGTCTCTCTCTAGATGAAGAACTGTTAGAGGGTTTAGGTTGCTGTACTGGCCTTTTTGATCTTCTTGACCATGAACTCGGCCTCAGCGATGCATGCCTCACCACGCAAAGTCCTGTTCCGGCGGGCCTTGCAGGCCGTAATCGCACTGGTGGGTGGAAAAATCGAATTAATAGGGGCAACTCCATTGTAATATTCTGAAAATATTCATAATCTGAAGAATAGCGAACAAGTTTTCCTTCTCACGACGCTTTCTATAACTACGTTACGGTTAAATGTTAGCGCGATGTATTTAAGCTATGACTTCATCGTTTAATTTGATGCAGAATCTACTACGTACAGCTTTTTTACCCAACGAAAAGACGCTGTAACCGCTTAAACTTATACATAGACTGATACAGGTACTATTAAATGGATATCCAGACTTCATAATATAGCTACAGGCCAGGTATATATACAAATAACATCGCTGATCCCAATGAAGACCCCTAACGCCAGGAAAATATCGTGCTTTTTCACCATGTAGGAAACAGCTCGTTCCTATAGCTTTTCAAATCTCCAGAAATCCGAAGAAGGGCTGGATACGGTCATAACAGTCCCTTTCGAGCAAGTTCTATCTTCCTAGCTGTTTCACCAGCTTTGAAGCCACCCTTAGATGCACATATGGCGCTCCCTTCACCAAACTCGAACTTGTCCTCAACTTGGGGGTGTGCGCAAGGGCAATGATGCGGAACGGCGACGCAGGCTAGGGTTCCTGGGCAAAGGTAATTGGAACATTGGGCTATAGATTATATATTAGCTGCTTTTTATTCTAGCATACCAGAGCGTGGGAATTGGATACGTACCTCCATTGTAGGTATTCTGATACCACGCACTATCACTTGGTACATTCCCGCCTTGACTTGAGGATTCCTGGTGCTGTTGGCCGCCGCCAAACATTTGCTCAAAGAACTGAAACTGAGCTTTGGCAGTGGTAATGAAGAGAAGCCCAAGGAGGGCCGTTCGAAGCATGCTGACCATATCTCCCCTTTGACTAAATGTAAGCTCCTAAAAGGCCCACGAAATACGCTATTTAGAAGAACTTGCGTGAGGATTAACCAATATCAAGAAGCTTTCTCTCTGTGAACTATCAAACACGTTGCTCGAAATATTAAAAGCTCGATGGTTGCGAAATAATCACGTGACATAAAAACCGTGAACTTCAGTTTTGAAGCTTTTGACCAAAAGGAAAAAACGGCCAAACCAGCAACGAACTTTTGATCCCGACCAAAAACAATATCCAAAGGGTCGAGTCAAGGGTACGCTCGAGTAGCCCTTCTTGATACTATTGAATATACCATGTTACAGCCGCAATTGAGGGCGCCCGTGAGGCTCCTCGAAGGGGTCTTTGCCCAATGCACAGCCCAAACCTCGAATCGATCGCATTCCCATTTATCCAGACGGACGTTCAGTTCAAGAACCGTCGCATCATATCTCCTCCAATCTCAATTACGGCCTCAACAATCGTCCATCCTCTCGCAGCTCGGCCAGGTCCGATACGCCTCTCACAACTCGCAAGGTAGCGGAGCGAACAAGCACGCTAAAAACTCACCAGGACGAAGACTTGGTGCCAAAAAGACAGGCGGCCAAAGTGTGGTTACAGGAAATATCATTTTCAGACAACGAGGCACGAAATGGTTCCCTGGTGAAAATGTCGGTATGGGGAGAGACCATACGATCTTCGCCCTTGAGAAAGGATATGTTCAGTACTACCGTGACCCCGAGCGTCACCCTAAGAGAAAATATATCGGTGTCGTTTTCAACAAGGAGGATAAGTTGCCTACTCCGAAAAACGCAGTAACCAGGAGACGATTGTCAATGGTTGCTGTCCCGAAGAAGATAGAAGAAGCTCCCGTGGAGGAACAGGCAGACGCCTCCAAGCCTGTGAAGTTGACAATAGTTCCGTCTGATTCAGGGCCTAGCTATCGAACCGGATATATGCATCGTGAGGCGAACTGGGAGATCGGAAGAGCTGCAGAGAAGGCTGGAATCAAGGTCGAGGAGTGGAAGAGAAAGGACCGCTGGACGGCTTGGAGACGCAAGCTGGAGAAGATAAAGCGAGTTGCACAGATGAAGGAGCTGAAGAAGAAAAAGATCAAGGTGAAAGTTTGATCAAGCTACACTTGACTTGTAATTCATACATTTTTGACTTGAAATTTTTTACTGTACAATAAGACGGTGCCATTGATGTTTATTTTCCATCTTCTCCATTTCCTCCTAGGGTATTATTAAAACTTCTGTTTCCGTCCAACTATATTCATTAAAGCTGTTTAAACAATAAGTCATAACTAGAGCCAATTGCTCTGGGTCTGGGTAATAAAAATAGTTACCTCTCAAACAATCGACCTAGTATCAAAACTTGACATAGGAATTCATTATCCAATATCTTGATGTTTTTAGCGTCGTCGACCGTCTTCACGTTGTCACAGTTTGACCCTTCCAATGCCTTGCTGGACCGTCTGCGGCTTCGTACTTCAGGACCGGAGGCAGACTGCAGTTTGGATAGAGCTGTGCGCGCAGTGGTAACCGCACTCTCATCGCCAACATATATCCAATCCCATCTGCTGCACCCTTTAACCCAGCCTTTTGGTTCCGGATGAGGCTCCTTAGTTTGTGATAATATATCAAGAGCAGCTTGTAGAGTTTGAACGGGATAAACATGCTCAGCGCCTAGGGCGCGAGTGAGAAATGCATATGCTTTTCGTTGCTGTGCTGCCTGCTTGCGGCCCATAACAAACAGCATAAATTGGTTGGTGAAGACCTTTGGGCGGGCACTAATCACATCTAGCAGCTTCGCTTCGGAAGGATGATATGGCCTAAGTATTCGTGACTTCACGGCATTGTCGAGGGCTATGGAAGACCCTGCAGCAAGAAGGTATGGCTCCCATTCCACAACTTCCTGCTTCTCGATGCACTCATATACCCACTGGCTAGCAAGGCATGGAAGGTTAAGAGCCAAAGCTTGCATGTACTTGGCGCGCCTTGAGTATTGATCGGTAATCAAACAGGTAAAGCCCATCTCTTTAGCACGTTGGGTAAGCATTAGAGGACCTTCGGTTTGTAGCTGTTCGTCTTTGGTAGTGTGTTGCGCAAGTCCCCATGAAGATGACTCAAATAGTTGATCAAATCCATCTTTGAGGATCACTCCACCGTTATCAGAAAGCATAGACTCAACATCTTTGCCTCTCTTCTCATTTCCAGAGTAGGAAAGGGCAAAAGTCATTCCAGAAAATATGCCAATTCTGCCAGGTTCGACGACTGGAGCTTGTGAAAATTGGGTGATACGACCTTGCATGCTTTGCTCCATTGTTTGGTGCACTCCAGAATGCGAATCTCTTGGTAGTGATTTAGGGGAATAAGGGCGTTCTCCAAATCTCGACCATAGATTTTGATCCAAATATATCCTGGATATGGGTACAGAAATAGTCCGTGGAATCTTGCCCTTGGGAACAACCTTGGTCAACTTTCTCTTCAAGCGAACAGTGGTGTGACCATAGATATCGGACATCTGTTTATCCCAATTGCTCATATCAGCACCTATGACCGTTGGGGTTTGTATTTTTGTGCCAAATCCTATGATATAATGCGGAGCCTTGGGTATATCAGGGTGGTTAACTTTTACAATATCACCAATTCTCAGTTCTAAGGATTTGGCTCCGCGGATATCAATTTTCTCAGCAACTCCGGAATCATCGAAATTGACAAGAAGCTGCTGGCTTGCAACACCATCATTAGTGGCCACACAGATCGCTGGGTAATACCCGGTTGGTCGACCGTTGAAGAAGGCGAAGATATTATTTGCAGCGATAATTTCCTTATTGAGTTTTTCTGTGTCCTTGTTGAATTTATGAGTCGAATCAATTTTCTCTGTTTCAGCCGGAAGAGAGGGTGAACTAGGGGTACGCGATAAAAGTTCAAGTGGTGTAGAGGATGAGCTGGGCGGGAGATGAATAACGACAGCATCAAGGATTGCGCGCCTTTTCCGGTTATTAACCCGATTCCCCTTGTGCATCTCCCTTTGAAGACTAGGATCTTGGGAAACATTGGGTTTTTCCACACGGCTTTGAGGGGAGACTTGGACATCCCAAATATCAGTGGCGTCTTCGTCATCGCGAGACTCTGATGATTGAGGTAGCGGCTTAGGCGCCCTTTGAAGGGACCTAGAGATTGCATTATCCACTTTCTCACTGGGAGAGATAGGGCTATAGGCTGGCGTATTGTAGTCTAGCTCGTTGGCCAAATTGTGATGATGACTTCGTATAATATTCTGGATTTTCTTGCCATCGTTGCCGCGTCTCTTTTTTATGGGGGAATCGATGGAAGCAATCATTGATTGAAAGATACGGTCATCTGCATTAATTAGACGAATTTCGTTGATAGGGATATCGGAAGCAGCAAGCCGTGGGGATTGGTCTGAGGCAATGGCTGTCATACTCCTCCGCTGACGGCCACTAGGGCTAGACAGGATAGCCTGAACATGACGGGAAGTACGGGAGGTCGCTAGTTCTTGAGACCCAAGTGATTTTAATATAGTAGAGCCCTTGAAACGTGGCGGGTCAGGTAGATTATCATCATCGTCCATACCATCGGTAGTATCTTTGAATGCTTTTGGATGACAAGAGACAGTAGCGGACACGGAGAAAAAACGTCGTCGACCCGTGGGACTAGTGTCAGGAACTGTTCGTAATATAGTTCTCCCGTCTGAGGCAGACTGGGAAGGGGTCTCAAAGACCCGTGAAGTTATAGAAGATTCTTTGTTTAGATTTGACACCTCGGGTCCACGGGTGCCAGGTGTTGGATGATGAGAAGTTAGGCTATCATTGACTATTTTCGGCAAGGGTGACGGTGATGGAAGTTCCGGGTCCGATAGCTCATTCTCATCGTCTGTCTGACAATTGATAATTTTGTCAAGGTCCCTTAGAGGAGGTGATGAAGGTATTTGTTTCAACAGGTTTCTGGGCCTTATTTCGTCGTCAATTGATGTATTTCTATGGCCCAGGGAGTTGGTATCGTGTTCTTTCCCTTGTGTTCCATATTTGATCACACATTCTCGAGGGTTATTTCTTGTTTCTGGCTGAGAAGCCCAAGGTGGTCGTACTCCTAGGCCGGAATTGGTTGTAGGTCGAGAACCTGTTTCTTTGGGAGAACAAAGCGCTCCAACAGCCCTTTGGCGGCTAATCAACGGACTCCGGTCAAGATCCAAGACACTCGAAAGCGCACTATGAGTATTAACAGCTATATTCGAAGTTTGAGGAGGGCCACTATCAACATTTTCCTTGTCCTCTTCAGAGAAAGATTGGGTCCGCTGAGAGCTGCAGAGCGGTTGAATCATGGAAATCTCCTCCTGTTCAGTTTCAACCTCACTATCCTCACCTCTATCACTATTGAGAACCTTCTCCTCATCATTATCTTCTAGCACCGGGTCTAGGGATTTCTGTCTGTTAAGCATTTGGGCTGCAGTTAGAGGCGGCGAAGATGAGACATTACGTCTAGAATTTCTGCGTTGAACTACTCTTGCTGGGGCTTTAATGTTCTCAAATTCCTTTCGAACTTCATTTTTCAACTGCATTTGGCGTATGCGGCGCTCAATGGCAGACTCTTCGGCTTGAAAGAAATCGTCATCTCCGACAATGCCACCTAGATCAGATTTTTGTTTTAAACCCCGTTTTTCTCGTTCGGCTTGCGATTCTTTCATGGATATATAATTTGCCTCTGGTTCAATTTGGTCAGGTTGAGACATGGACGAGTCTATAAATTTTGAAGGGAAAGTTATAGCATTACGGATCGGCCGCTGAATAGGAATATTTGGCGATGGCATATCAGACGGTAGTTCTAGCCGGGGCATATGAGCAGACGGAGATGAGGCGGCCTGCGTTGCATTGAAAAGCTGACTTAACGCCATGACAGACCCTGGTGTTTTATTATCCGGTGCGAAGGGGTTCCGAAGGGTCGAGGGAGTAACTGTGCTAGGAATATTCGACAAGTTCCGGCCAGTTTGCATTGCTGGGGTGCTTGTAGTGAATCTTTGCGATTCTGGAAATGGCTCGTACTGTGTCGGAGAGGAATTCCCCGTATCAGAGATTTGCGAGTCACGGTCTTCGTGGGGGTGGGCAGGGCCCGCGATGCTTCCAGCCTCAGAAAATAAATCCACATGCCCTGTATCGCCTTCATGCAGCGTCATTTGCGTAGTTCCACCCTCCGCCGTTTCTATAACCTTTGTAAACGGGCGTTCCAAGGAAGCGTTGTCCATATTTCTGCTATTCAATAATCCCTCGTACACCGACTGAGATACTGGCTGGGTATCCCCCAAAACACTTCCTGAAGGCGATACTTCTCCATCCTGTACATTTGGGGCGGTATTTGACCTTCCCGTGGCAGAAGATCTCGGGTTTGACATGGCTGTGTTGTATACTGACTTTCCAGTGTGGTCATCGGGGTGATCGTGTTTTACACTCGACGTGGAACTGATGGGTTTCTCCGAGACAACCATAGACTGGTTGCTGAGCATTCCATATTCAAGGAGTGAACCATAGCCCGCAGCTGTTGATGTTAGTCGCGTAAGAGCGAAAGCCGTGTGTCCGCTAAGTGAAGCCTGGGATTCCTATGATGGTGAAGTTAATATTAATGTGTAATGAAGACAGGGATTCTTTAGCACCCACACTGAGGCCTAAGGCTGCATTTTTCAAGTAGGTCAGGTCAAGACTGTCTTCCTGAGTCTCCATTGCAGACACATAATTGAGAAAGACTGAGCCGGATTGTCTGGAGTCGCAGATATAATATGAAGTTTCGCGGTTGCTACAAGGATGTTCGCGCGAAACAGACGCGAGACGCTGACTTATCCAATATGACCGTTTTGGGATAGGATATAGAGCTATTAATTACCAACAGCTTTCGATGCAAGACTGTATTTCTACTGAAGAAGATGATCCTCTAGCTTTACTCATATGTTTAACTCTCATCTTGATGCTGTATAAACTGTTTATAATGTAGGATAACATATACATGATACTGTTACAACATCAGACTAATCAATCACGGCTTCGGTTTGGCACCCATCGCTTGACGGCCAGTTCTCGAACCTCATAGCTCTTCAAGAGCTTCCCAATATCCTGTTCATCTGGTTTATTTTCCGTCAAAGGGGGTGGTATTTCCACAAAACACAATATGAGGCTCTTTTTAACCTGCGCCTGCACTCTGTTTATGCAGTGAAGCCACCACCACGTACGGTTCAATTTTGTAGCAACATATTTTCGTCTCTCCTCCGTCTCTTTCCAGTATGGATGGCTGTAGGAGGGCAGGAGATTGACAGCGAACTCGGCATGTGAAAACACCGGCCCTTTGTTATAAAGAAGCAAATCAACACCAAACTTAACTCCGGATCGAACGACCCAGCCAAGCGAGCGGAAGTGGTGATATGCAACATATGAGATCATGAATAGGTCATCCGGTTGGGGTATCGTAGAGGGGCCAAGAGGCGGGAAGTATGAGTGTTGGCGAAGCAAAGTAAGGAGCGATTGAGGTTGAAGTACTGTATTCCCGGTATCATCATATACATCAAGGACTCCTAGGCCATATGAAAGGAAGAAAGCATCCTCGCTGGAGAGCTGAAGGTGTTCTTCATCTTCTATCTCGACATTGTCAATTATGTCTGCTACTTCCACCGTTGGTGAGAAGCGAACGGATTTAATGCGACTTGCGGCTTTCTTGTCGGCAAGGCCATCCGTTTGTGAAAGAGTCGAACCAGGCTTTTGTTCCTGAGATGGTAGACTGTCTTGGGTCAACTCCTCTTCCTGTGGAGGTGCATCTTGGGGTCCATTTTCTGTTGCGGCTCCGTCAACAAGTTTGCCTTCAGCCCTGAGCTGCTCAGTAATAGCTTCTTTTTCTTTCCTTGCTCTTTCCAGTTTAAATTCCCGTCTCTCTACTCGCCTCATCCCGGTAGCTTCTTCACTTGTACTTTGGCCAATAAGCCCTCTTCTCTTTTTCTCTCGTTCAAGCCAAGAAGGCTCACTTCTACTTAAGCTACCTTTACCGAAGAAACCCATTTCCCATAATAAACGGATGGTTTTGGGATCTGTGACGTGAATGGAAGAAGTAGAAGTATCAAAGTAAGCTGAACATCTTATTGGATGAGGCGGAGATATATAGAAAGTGAGATAGGAGAGAGCAATACTGAGGAGAGAAAGAGGGTTGTGTGGTATTAAAGGGGGTAGCGGATGAACAGTAATTGGCAGAGGAAACTGGTGTATATGTTTATAGTTGGGCCGACGGTGTCGACCCTTAGTTCCGCCATTCTGCGAAGCTGCCTTCTCTGGCCGACCAGTTTTTGAGTCTGGAGCAGAAGACGCCATGAGACTCGACATAAACCTATATAATCTTGACGTTGTTAGTATAACAATCAGCAACAACAGGAGCAATAGAAATATAAAAGGCTTTCAGATTGCAGCGTGTGACTCAGATACCGTTGTAGTACTAAAGCACCATCATCGACAACAGCTAGAAATCAGTGCTGTTGATCTAGGTAGCGAATATAGATCTAATCATCGTCTCACGCTGCAATGCATTCCCATAAGACATATTGAAGATGGAGAAGAGTATACTTACAGAAGCTAATCAGCGATGGTCAATTTGGCTTCTCATTTCCATTCCATCTCATCCCTAAGCTGATTAGAGGACCAGAAATCAGGTATTTAGTTGCAACAAGTAAACTTCTTCCCCATATGGAGATTATATCCCCATTTATCAGCCGAGAAGAGATTTTGCCCGGTATTTCTTTTGTTTGTTGGAGTGTGAAAAGTTGAATTCTTTAAATGAGGTTAACTTTTCCTGCCCGATTAGTGTGCGCGGCGCGGCAAAATAATTATCCTGTCAAAGATCTTCTGAAATATTCTTTTTTTTTTTGACATTGACGAGCTTCACAGTCAAATAGCAGCGGTGAAGACACTTATATCTAATAAATATACTAAGTACTGCACGTCGCAATGTACGTACAAACTCACATATCTTATCCAATTCCACTTTCGGTTTCTAATAAGCTATTAGCATGCATTTGATGTACACACTTGACTCGGAGGGCAAGCGAGTCTATACCCTCAAGAAAGTCCTTAACGGCCAGGTCACAAAATCTGCCCACCCAGCCAGATTTTCTCCCGATGACAAGTACTCAAGGTAAGTCGCATTGTTATGGAGAGTACTTTGCAAATCACTCTTTGCGCCTAGGTACTGATTACGCTTCTGTAGACAACGAGTTACCTTGAAGAAACGTTATGGGCTCCTCCTAACCCAACAATCCGGTACGTTAATACCGAATAAAGATCTCAGAATACCGTTTCCGAGCTTATGGATGTTTAGCTAACATTTTTTCTTTCACCGTAGAATCGAAATCTTGAAGTTAGTCGCTTCACAACGACGGCGCATGGAGTTTTATATTTGTGGGATTCATATTGGATATGGCATATTAGGAATAAAAAAATCTTTCGAGGGTGATAAGCGCCCAAATTCACATTCGAGAATTGAGTGGAATCCTGAGTTTGTGTCATACATACTGCCAGGCAGAAATCAATGGATTACATCTATATTCTCATATGGAAACGGGTTAAAATATATCTTGAACGCAACGCACTTTTGCTTCTATAAATCATGCCCCTATGCATAAATCGTAACTAAAACCGCTAGGCTCGCCCGGTCTCTGTCTATCTCCGTTTCCTTGAATTCACACTGCGACCGGCTCCCACCTTAATCCTACCACCTGCTCTTTGTCTATCACCACTTAGAATAGAAGGTAGATAATCATCATCCATCAGATCCCGTCCTTTCTTCTTCCTCCTCTCCTCCTCTGTAACGGCTCTGGTATGTTCCTTTTGATCCTCCGCCAGTATCAGCCCCATACCCCATCCCCCTTTTCCACCTCCAATACCACTCCATTTCGTATTAGCCGTGCCAGCAATTGGCTTGGTATGCTGTACTTATTACCCCGGTTGTTCCACTGCATATTCTTCTTTAAATGCATTCTAAACTCTCCCTTGGCAGATGTCGAGCAAGAGACCCGGTTCAGAGTGGGTTGTCCACAACGGGGACAGAACTGTTTAGACATATCCCTTGTTACCATGAAACAGCCATGGCACCGCATGATATAAGATTTTACTTGACGAATTCGCTGCATGTTGCTGGGAGAAAGAATGTTGAGGTTCATCTGTAGCAGGACGTTTTGCATGGCAAAATCCCCAGTGATAGTAGCAACTTGCATGGTCTTCGTTTCTTGAGCAGCTGTGCCAATGGCAGCATCACGAACCTGCTGTTTCTTCAAATTCGAAGGTGTGATCCACCCATCAGGGTCAGAATCTGATTCGTCTATGGGAGCAGAATTTTGTCCTTCGTCGTATTCATTGGATTCACCGCTGCCATTGCTGTCATAGACTTCAGCGTCTCCGCTTGGGAGGTCGGCCGGTTCAGTAGCTGGTTCATTTGTGGCATCTTCTGGGATCTGCTCGAGTGTTGTGTCTTCTATCTTTTGGGTTACTTCTTCTACCGCATCATCCTGCCGTTGTTCGCCCGCCGACCCTTCTACCTCCACTTCTGTCACCTTTTCCAGCTTCTCCTCCGAAATCCCTTCTTGCTTGTCGTCATTACCTCCTGTCTGCTTTTCGGCATCCTGGTTCGCGTCACTTGCCGCCATTAAATGCGCTGGGGGTGATCCATTTATACCCTTCTGTCCGGGGACTCGTCTTAGTCTCCAGTCACCGCAATTTCTCTCACATTCCACTTCGTATGCCAGCGCCAAAATCTCCAAATCGTTCTTGCTGAGGACTTCTCTATCACCGGTCTTCCTTGCAAATTCGGACACAACCCGGAGACTATCTGGTTTAGGGGTTCGCTGGGTTAAAAATGGGAGATAAAGAGTTTCTATTCTGCGACGGGCTTCAGGATCTCGAATTTCAGAAACTACCGATGGTGTGGTGATGAGGGCGTGCGATTGTGAGAGGAGGGTTGAAACTGGCGGTACATTCTTGATCAACGGCCCTGCATCAAGAATTATAGTGTGAACCGGCTTAGCTGGTTCGCTAGTATCAACTTGTTCAGCCATTATGATTTCTTTGAAATAACATAGGTCGTTGCTAGTGATATAGTGGTGGGTTGATAATATTGCTTGTTGCACTCAAAAAAAACCTCGATAAGGAATTTATCGATAAGTGGGTCTGTGCGTTGATTAAGCTTATCTTATCAGCAGCGCCTTCTAAGTTCCCATTTGGGTAATATAGCACTCTACAGCGAAAATCCGAGGTGAGATGGTGTTTCTCGGTAAAATAAAGATGCATATTGGATTCAGCATCTAGAGCATGGCTATCTTCATATAATATCCTATTCTAAATAGGCCGAAATCAACTCGGGAGGATCGTGTCCAACCAGCTACGCTAATGTATGACCGAAAACAAGCAGTTAAAACGGTATCGCTTCCTCCAAGGGTATAACGAGCGGTTTAGAAGCTCTTAAATTCCTTGTCAACATCTTGGAAGTAGTCGAAGAAACCCTTGAACATTTGTACGCCGAGACCGGGATCAAGGCTACCGGTCGTGGCCCTGATGCTGTGCATGCTCAACTGCGGGATTCCAACATCGATAGCTCGCATACCAATTCGAGCACTCGTCATTGGGCCGATGGTACCACCACTTCGACTATCGTTTCTAATCTGGAACACCTGAAGCTTGCATCCGGCCTTATCGGCAAGACGCTGGAAGAGCGCAGTGCTGACGCCTTCGGTAGTCATATGGCCGTTTGGATCGGCAGAAACGGCAATACCGTAGTTTAGACGTGGTGAATGATTCTCAAGGTAAGCGTTGAGAAAGTTGGGGTTCACGGCATGAGTGACATCAGATGAGACAAAGAAACTGTTTGCAACAGTCTGAGAGAGGATATTTGGTCCATAGTTGGAAGAGAAGGCTTCAGTGATTCGCTCCATGACGCTGCTCATAAAGTTGGAGTTCGCTCCTCCTCGGAGTAAACTGCCGATTTCCTCGTCATCGAACATTCCGACCATCTTGACGATACCGGGGGAGGCATTGTCGGGGGAGGCGAGGAGTGCTTCATGAGCAGCGTAGCAGCATAGCTTGTCATCGATGCGGCCAGCAAAGATAAGGTCCTTGTGCAGCCCACCAAGCTGTGCAGCCTGGATATCGAATAGCTCAAGTTCCCAGTTGACAATGGTGCTGGGGTCATCGATGTTAAGTTCGCTGGCAATGACCTTGACAAGGTCCTCAGGTTGAGTAGACACAAAGTTGTCTGTGCCTAGGGCTTCCTCATCTGTTTGCACGGTCGATTGCTTAGAGCCCTTGAAGAGGTCTGAGTTATCGACTCCGATAATTGGGGTCATTTGGGTCTCCTGGTTGAAAGGACCGACGGCTGCAGAGCCAAAATGAGGAGCAAGAGTAGGAATTCGAGCAATCGGCCAATCCAACTTGACCAATTTCTTCTCAACGACGCCGGTTCTAGGATCACGAACCAAAACCCGGCCACCGATACCCAGATCACGATCCCACCAGGTAGAGTTCATAGCACCGGCATAGGGCGCAACCCCAAGTTGGACGTAGCCAGCCTTGTTGGGCAGTTTTGGGATTGGCTTGAGCTTCGTGCACAAAGCGTCGACATGACCAGCGACTATTCCCATGCCATTGCCAGGCTGGTATTCCTTGCCGATAGCAAAGGAGATTATGGCACTGTCATTGCGGACAACGTAGTACTTGTTCCCACGTTTGAGCTTGGAACACCACGTCTCACGCTCGGTGAGTTTGGTGTAGCCATTGGACTCGAGCTTTTTAGCAAACGCAGCGACGGCATGGAAGATGGTTGGGTTTGCGGTCATGAACTCGCAGAAGGGCTTAGTATAGGCTGCTGGATCGAAGCCATTATAGTGAATGCTATCACCTTGGGTTCGTGGGCGATACTGGAGGTTGGACTGGGACTGGGACAGGTATTCGCTGGAAGAGCCGAAGGAGCCGACAGAGGGGATCTTCTTGGTCATCTTGGTCGACTATATTCCAACTACAGCGATGTATCGAGTATAAACTATGGTGTGGGAGTGTGAATGCTTTCGTACAATGTGTGTCCAGAGGTGATGGTTGAGAGATTATGTAGCAAAGGTTGAGTCGATGACGGGAGAAGCCAGGTATGACGGCACTCTCGGTATTTAAGCAGCAAGTCTCAAAATTGGGGAAAGCTAGGAGCTAAACCGTGGCGTCGCCCTCTGATTGATCTCTTGTCACCTGGGGAACCCCCGATCCACGGCGCATCCCAGGGGCAGCCCAAGGGATGATTGGCTGCACTGGCAAGCCCCTGGATGGCCACTCTCTCCCAGCCTTCCCGTAGGCTTTCAGACTCTCCTGTGTTTTGGCGACGCCGTGAGACGCTGCAGGGAACCTTTTATCGAGCTCTTTGATGCCCATCACGATCGATGTGCTTCATGTGTCCCAGGTCATATGTTCAATACTCGCCAGAAAACGGCATCATTAGCCTCCGCTTACGGGGGTTATCTCGTAACCGCTGCGACATGTTCCGTGTGGCCGTAGTAAGGATAGTGCTGTTCCATAGGCTGTGGCTTGCGCGCTTTGGCTGGCTACCAACTGTGTCACCAATATTAATAGTTTCTGGCCATCGATAATATATATTTGACGGGTTCCCAGGCCGGATGGAGAGGTCCTCGTCATCTGAGCCTAAGGAACACCTTTGGTCTGGATAGTCGTACATAGTACTCCGTAGAGGAAGAGATATTGTTGACTGGTTCCAGCACTCCATAACGGGCTCGTACACGCTGGTTCGCGATGTGCTGCAACAAGAGCAATCGAAGCCATCTCTTATGCCAGTCAGTTATCTCTCTCGCAAGCTCAGAGGCCTGATGGTTTCCTTATAGTGTCAAAAGGGCCATCTAGAGCCCCTTGAAGTCCTTGCAGGAGCTGGTTTTCTATATATATACAGTTGGACTGTCACCGCACATCCAAATGAGCACAGAGAGAGAACGGTCTTCGGTCCCCATGGTCGGGGCCAACAGCTGGTAAGAACAGACTTCCAACTGCAAGATAGTTATATCACGCTGATGAGACCGTGTCTCATCGCATCGCAGCTCTGGTGCGCCTTAAGGCCGTTAGGTCGACACTTACGGACGAAAGAAGAACCCTGAAGCAACAACATCACACCCTTGCTAAACGGCTTCACGGGAAGTTGGTCAAAGTCATAGATAGATGGCCCTTCGATGACTGCGCCTTGATCCTCTCTATATCATGCATTACTTCTCGTTGGCACCGCAGTGTATGCCCGTGTCGGCCAGGATGGTCTACTTCATCGGCTACAAACACTGGACGAAGGATCCTATCAAATCGCTTTGCCAACATGCGACTCTCTCTCTCCACGCCAGACGAAGGATTTAGATCGAGTCTCCTTGCATGGTTCTGACATACTAAATACAAGGACTTGTTATGCTTGTTACGTCGACATCAACCCTGGTCCGCCTTGGCTTCTTCGGCCAGGAACTTTGCAGCCTTCTCGACAAATGTCACTTCGTATAAATAATGCTCCAGCATAAGAAATACTTCTTCTCTGCGTCTTGGCCGGTCCCTTTTTTCTTCTCTGAGGCGCCCGCCACGATCTCCGCGCGTCACCGGCGGTTTTTTTTTTTTGGCCTGATATTTCATTACTTGGCATATATATACACGATGGTTATCCATAGTACATAGTATCGCTATCTCCCCAAGAGATACTTTTCCGTATATGTACGGTGTTATGCTGCGTCGAACAATAACATCTTTTTCTTGATACCACCCGGTTTGGGGAGTTCTGACTAGCTATGGCCTTCACCAGGCAGGTTTGGGCGTTGGTCAAGAAGAACTTCCTGCTTGCGCTGGTTCGACCATACATCACGACGCCACTGCGAGCCTTCGTCCTTCCGGTCGTCCTCATTGCTTTCTTGTTCGTGCTTCCTCCTACTGCGCCTCATCGTCTGAAGAGATAAGGCCAGCTTACCTGTCTGCCTAGGTCATTTGCTCGTAACTTGTTTGTCGTCCCGTCCAAATATGGGATTGCATCGCCTAGTCCTATCTTGTCTCTAGATGATGCCCTGAAGTCAGTGTCCTCTTCACGGAATAATGTGGTCTTCGTCAATAATGGCTTCGAAAATGGTGATATTACCCGGGTCATCGACCAGGTGTCCATGCCCGTACGGGCAAGCGGGAAATCAGTAACGATACTATCATCCGCCGATGCGGTCCAGGACATATGCAAGAGTTCAATTCTGGGTACCAGTTCTTGCATAGCTGTGGCTGTCTTTGCCTCATCCCCGAATGAGGGAAATGGTGGCAGATGGAACTACACTATCAAAGCGGACGGTGCTCTAGGGAAGAACATCGATATCGAGTCGACTACCAATGATGCCCAAACGTATATTCTCCCCTTTCAACATGCAATAGATCGGGCCATCGCTTCGGTCAGCGGGACACAAGGGCCCATCAACAAACAGGTCAGTACTATGGACGAATTCATATCATATGCTCTGTCTAACTCAAAACACTTACAGGTTATGCAATATCCATACACATCCAAATCTGAAGAAGAGCGTATCAAGGACAACCGCATCAGATATACTGGCACGATCATCAGTATTCTGGGAATCGCCTTTCTCGTGGGTAGCATTGGTATCACCTATCAGTTAACCGGCCTTGTTGCAACCGAGAGGGAGTTGGGTATCTCCCAGCTTATCGACTGCATGATCCCAACCACAAGCCCTTGGAAATCCCAGGCTGCTCGTTTCCTTTCTGTCCATCTCGCCCTTGACATCATCTACTTGCCAGGCTGGATTGCAATGGCTATAATATTAAAAGCCGTCGTCTTTACGAAATCCTCCGTTGGCATTCAGATAATATTCCAGCTCCTGGCCGGTCTATCCCTGGCCTCCTTTGCCTTGTTCGGAGCATCCTTCTTTAAAAAGGCACAGTTAAGTGGAATTACAGTCGTTATTACCTCGTTGGGTCTTGGTATCGTTGCGCAAGTCGTTCACCCATCCAGCTCCGCTGCTGTTGCCATTCTATCCCTCCTGTTCCCTCCCATGAACTTTATCAACTTTGTCATTTTCATGGCAAGATGGGAGAGACAGGATCAAGCGACCAATCTGGTGAAGAGTGCCCCTGAAAGTCCCTGGAGTATCCCTGGCATTGTCTTTTGGATATTCGCCATCATTCATATCATAGTCTTCCCGATCCTCGCCGCCATCGTAGAGCGTTTGCTCCACGGTACTGGGTCAAAATGCAGAAAGAGCATAAGATCGGATCTCGCTCCTTATGCCGTCTCTCTCAACGGCTTTACGAAAGAGTACAAGCCAAGCTGGTTTCACAGAACTGTCGCCCCGATTTTTGGAAGCCATCGTGAAACAGTCTTGGCTGTCGACGACCTCAACCTCAATGTTAATAAAGGTGAAATCATGGTCCTCCTTGGGGCTAACGGCAGTGGAAAGTCAACAACTCTAGATGCCATATCAGGAGTTTCAAAAACCACATCTGGCGAGGTCTCTGTGGCTTACCCTGAAAATGCTGGTGGCTTCGGCATGTGCCCCCAGAAGAATGTTATCTGGGACAAACTTACTGTACAAGAGCATATTTCAATTTTCAATGGCCTGAAGACTCTTGAGAAGCCTGACAGCAAGGAAGAAATTGCGGAACTTGTAGCCGCCTGCGACCTGGATAAGAAACTGAAGGCTCTTGCCGGAACCCTATCTGGTGGTCAGAAGAGAAAGCTCCAATTAGCCATGATGTTTACTGGTGGATCATCTGTATGCTGTGTTGATGAAGTTTCATCTGGCCTAGACCCTATTTCTAGACGAAAGATATGGGACATTCTTCTTGCAGAGCGAGGCAAAAGAACCATTCTACTAACCACCCATTTCCTTGATGAAGCCGATGTGATTGCAGATAGAATCGCAATCTTATCCAAAGGCGTTCTCAAAGCCGAAGGTTCTAGCGTCGAACTTAAGCACAAGCTTGGATCTGGCTATAGGATCTATGTCTACCAAGGGCTTACGTCGGAGAAATTGCAATTTCCAGCAACTTTGCGGACTGAGACCCTTCACGACCAGGTCATCTTTACTGTTGCTGACTCTTCACAGGCAGCTAGGTTTGTTAGCCAGTTGGAAGAAAAGGGTATCACCGAGTACCGTGTCAGTGGCCCAACTATCGAGGACGTCTTCTTAAAGGTTGCCGAAGAGATCCATAGCGAAGCCGAAAGCTGGGAAGAAGATGGAAAGAGCGGGAAGATGTCCGATCAGACTCCGCATCTCCTCACCGGACACCGAATTGGAATGGTCCAGCAAGCATGGGTCCTACTATGCAAAAGAGCTACTATCCTTCGTCGAAACTACCTTCCTACTATTGCTGCGTTCCTACTCCCGATTATTGCTGCCGGATTGGTATCCCTCCTTATGAAAGACTATGAGCTTCCGGTCTGCACGGGGCCAGCCGCGTTCTCTCAATCCAACGTAAACTCCATCTTAAACCAGGTTAAATTGAAGCTGGTAATTGGGCCAAGCAGCAAGCTTTCTGCGGGAAGTCTAATCTCCCTTGGTGGAGGACTTGGTGGTGGTGCTGGCGGCTCACTTCCCGCAAATGTTACAGAAGCTTTGCGAAACGGTACTCATGTTGTAAATTCCCTTCAGGAATTCAACGATTATATTGCTACTAACTTCAGGAACGTTACTCCCGGCGGATTCTACCTTGGAGATGACACTTCGCCGCCAACGCTGGCATGGAAGGGAAATTCCGGCGTTGCCTTAGCTTCAATCCTACAGAATCAGATGGACAATCTCTTATACAACATTTCCATCTCTACTCAGTACCAGATCCTCGAGGTCCCATGGATATCATCAGCCTCGAGCACACTCCAGCTTATTATCTACTTGGGCCTGGCTCTATCTGCTTATCCAGCTTTCTTCTCCCTCTACCTTACGATAGAGAAGCTTCGACATGTTAGAGATCTACACTACAGCAACGGTGTTCGAAGCCTTCCGTTATGGCTATCTTATCTGTCATTCGACTTCGCCATCGCCCTTACGTCTACCGTCATAATGGTAATAGTCTTCAGGGCGGTTTCCTCTAGCTGGTATCATCTAGAGTATCTTTTTGTCGTCTTTTTCCTGTACGCTATCACATCGACGCTGTTTGCCTACATAATCTCGGTGTTTGCTTCGTCCCAACTTGCCGCATTTGCTTTTGCTGCTGGAGGTCAAGCGTAAGTAATCCGAATCAACTCTCTTAGTCTAATCGCATTGCTAATGACCCTTTTTAGGATATTATTCCTCGTCTACCTCATAGCATACATGTCAGTGGTCACCTATGCACCAACTGACCAAGTACAAAATCTTCTGTTAGTCGTGCACTTTGCCATTGCTACAATCTCACCGATCGGCAATGTAATCCGCTCCCTCTTTGTGGCCCTAAATGTCTTCTCGACCATCTGCAGGGATAAAGAGATAGTCAGTTACCCTGGAGATATTACGGCGTACGGTGGCCCTATTCTCTACCTCATCTTGCAGGCGCTTGTATTATTCGGGGTGCTTTTATTCTGGGATTCTGGCTTGTCGTTCCGTCGCTTTACGAAGAAAAGGCAATCTGACCGAGAGAAAGAGATCAATGGCGATCCAGACCTTGGACATGAGATTCAGCGTGTGTCGAGTGCTAACGATGGCCTTCGAGCCATCCATTTGACCAAGACTTTTGGGAAATTCACAGCAGTCGAGGATGTTACGTTTGGGGTACCCCGTGGCGAAGTATTCGCCCTGCTGGGACCTAATGGTGCCGGAAAATCCACCACCATCAGTTTAATCCGAGGAGATATCCAACCCTCTAACAGCGGCGGCGAGATCTTCGTCGAAAATATACCAGTCACCACACAACGAGCGACAGCCCGCTCCCATATGGGTGTTTGCCCGCAGTTTGATGCCATAGACCAACTGACTGTGCTGGAACATTTGAGATTCTACGCGCGCATTCGAGGAATCCCGGACGTGGAACACAATGTACGCGAGGTTATTCGAGCCGTTGGCCTCACGCCCTACGGGAATAGGATGGCGATGCAACTGTCTGGTGGAAACAAGAGAAAATTGTCTCTTGGAATTGCATTGATGGGCAACCCAACAGTGCTTTTGTTAGATGAACCCTCATCCGGCATGGACGCTGCTTCCAAGCGAGTCATGTGGCGCACACTTGAATCCGTTGTCCCTGGCCGATCGTTAGTCCTGACGACGCATTCTATGGAGGAAGCCGACGCTCTCGCTACCCGTGCTGGTATTATGGCCAAGCGAATGCTTGCCATCGGCACTACTGATGACCTCCGCCGCCGTCATGGCAACGCATATCATGTCCACATCGTCCACCAGGATGCACCACATACCTCTGTAGCTGACATGGAAGAGATACGTGCCTGGGTCGCTAGCACACTTCCTGGCGCATCCATCGAACGAAAAACATACCACGGCCAGCTTCGCTTCAGTCTGAACGGCTCATCGTCTCTCTCCGGGCCACACAATAGTGAATCTGGTTCGCCGACACAAACTGGCGAGGATGACTGCATATATGCGGACTCCCCGGTAACTGGACGGAGCATTGGCGACCACGACGACAAGATCAGTACTAGCAAGCTGTTCTCGCTCCTTGAACAGAACAAAGAAAGGCTACATTTCGCTTACTATTCTGTCAGCCAAACCACTCTTGACCAAGTGTTCTTGACCATAGTTGGGCAACATAACATCAAGGAGGAAGGAGAGTAAGATATTTCAACGTCTGTTTATAATCCAGTTTCCTACTCTATTTCTCCTCCTTTCCATGCTTTTATTTAATAAAGCCCAATGCTGTTGTTATTGGTATCCATTCAAATATGTACATACATCGAAACCCGATTCATGAATTAAGAAAACTTTTATTTAGAAATTGATTTGGTTTATTATCAACCGCAGACTTGATATCACATCCTCATAATTGGCATGTTCTATAACCACTAGCTACAATGAAAAGCTGCCAGTATTTGAAGACTTAAGTCGCTGATGCTCAGATTCTCCTTGTTTTTCCTTGACCGTTGAAAATGCTCCAGAACGTCTCATCCAGTGCCAGCAGGTTTAGACGCTCAACATCGACAACGTCACCACTCTCAACAGCAGTTTCCGAGTGATATCCTTCTCCGCAAAGGTGTATTATATTAAATAGCCAACGACGATGAACTAGCGATGACCGGCTAAGCTGATTGTCCTGGCTTAAAAGTTTCTAGTCGGCGCCATCTCCGTTCCCATCTCGTCCGGGAGAAGGCCTCAAGTCCGCAGAAGCACCGAGGCTGTTGTCATTACAAAGCCTCTATTACAAGGAATATACCGTTTATTTCATCCAGAAGATACATCTCAGCCCCTCTAAGAAGCTCCCTTTACCCCAGTTATTTCCGGAAACCCCGTGGGGGTGTGGAGAGCTGCCCCATGGGGTTATGAGGCATTATCACGCAGTCAAATAGGCCGAATAAACCACAAATATCACCATGCTACTTCCAGTCCTATTCTAAATATGTCTTGTATGAGATTTGACGGCTTCAGCAGAGTCGCCGATGAAGCTATTGTTCCGAGCGAGCGCAGCACAGGATCACAGTTACACAATCTGAGATCGGTTGGCCCCTTAGCCCGACTGTGACCCTTGGATTGTACACAATACTGATGCTTCCCAGAATTGGACCCTGTCAGGTAACAGAGAATAAAACACAACTCACAATGAAGGCTAAGCGCGCAGATGGGAATGAGGCATCAACTGCAGAAATAGGGAGTGCCGAACCATCGGCAACACCTCAGTCAAAATGGAAAGTCTCCCAGTGTGGAGATGGCAATACCGCCATGGCCCTATTCATGAATGCGGAAGAGCTTCACGAATATATTAACCCAAAGGAAGCACGAAAGCTATTGTGGAAAATCGACTTGATGATTATTCCTTATCTTTCCGTATGCTACGCATTCTTCTACATTGACAAGGTTAGTGGGCTCCAGGAACTTACGGCCAAGAGTTATCTTGATTCGTAGCCCATTGAATGATCTTATAAGAATCTAGAAAACTGATGTCACTCCCTTTTTGATGGCCACTAGACAACTCTAAGCTATGCAGCGATTTTCGGGATTCGGGAAGATTTGAATCTTAAGGGGACCCAGTATAGCTGGCTCAGCAGTCTGTTTTACTTTGGATTTTTGATATGGGCCCTACCAACCAATTTTATGTTACAGAGATACCCTGTTGGTAAGAATTTACTACTCTGTTCCCTTTTTAGCCAATAAAAATCATTAACCAAGCTCTACTTGATAGGCAAATACCTGGGGGTGAACATTTTCATGTGGTTCGTCAAATTATTCCTTGATTTATCTTAATGGCCGCTAATCTATATTCCCAATAGGGGTTTCTTCTTAATGCTTCAGGCAGCCTGCAAGAACTTTACCACTCTCGCGATTCTTCGTACACTTGCGGGTGCAGCCGAAGCTTGTTCTGACCCCGGATTTCTGCTTGTCACAGGTATGTGGTACACTCGAAAAGAACAACCCGTACGGCTGGGCTTGTGGTATACCGCGAATGGGTTTGGTATTGCTATTGGTGGCCTCCTTGGATATGGCATTGGAAGTATCAAAGGAGCCCTGCCTTCGTGGAAATATGAGTTTATCATTATGTGAGTCTAATTTATCATATACTCCTAATCACATTGCCAACGCAGTGTTTCTAATTCGTTAATCCTAGTGGTGCATTATGCTGCGCCTGGGGAATAGTCATCTTTTTATTTCTCCCCGATTCCCCGGTGACAGCACCATTTCTCAGCCAAAGGGACCGCCGCAGAGCAGTTGAACGAGTCCGATCTAATCAAACGGGAATTGAAAATAAACAGCTTAAACCGTACCAGATAAAGGAAGCATTCTTGGACAACAAGCTTTATCTATTTTTCTTGCTTGGTGTAGTGTAAGTGAATTGTATTCCATTGTTATACTTACAAGTTCTAACTCTTTAATTTGTAGATGCAATATCCCAAATGGGGGTATATCAAATTTTGGAACAATTATTATTCAGGGTTTCGGGTTTTCCACTCTCGTAACTACATTGATGCAGGTACGTTTTATCTGCATAGCACTAACAAAAAAAAAGAAAGAAAGAAAAAGAACATATGAGCTCACCAAATGGATGCTACAATCTAGATACCCTACGGAATTATCATTGCCGTGTCTATCCTGCTTTGTGTATACCTAAACGACAAGTTTGAGAACCGAAGATGTCTCTTTATAATACTCTTCCTTTTGCCGAATATAACGGGCGCATTTGGACTCCGGTTTCTTGCACACGACCAAAAGGCAGGGCGGCTTATCTGCTATTACTTGACTGGACCATATAATGCTGCGTTTGTCTTGGTACTCAGCATGCAGATTGCAAACACCGCTGGTGAGGGCTCTCTTTTCAATAGTTAGTGTCAACTTCTGACCGCAATCATACAAAGGTCATACGAAAAAAGTTGTCACAAACGCGGTTCTATTTTTAGGTTACTGCACTGGGAACATTGCCGGCCCTTTCTTTTATATTTCGGAACAGTCGTAAGATATCCTATTTTACCATTTTATAATACATTGCAGCGGAAAAATAAGTCCGGAATGCTAACCCACGGGCGCTTCAGACCATCGTATCCCCTTGGTATCTGGTCAATGATAGTATCACACCTGATTGAAGTGGTTGTTATCTCGCTTCTAGGCTTCCTTCTATGGAGAGAAAATAAGCGTCGTGATCACATCCAATCTCAGCAGGAGGGTGGCTTGGAAGGGCGGGATCTTGACTCTACTGCATTCTCTGATATGACAGATAGGGAAAACCTCAAGTATGTGCCACTACCCTACGCGGGCTGTATCTTCTTGGATCAGCTTGCAAACCCCTTTTTGGCTCAGTTTACTGACATTTTTACACTGTTACCAGCTTCCGGTATATCTATTAGCCAAATTATAATATTATAAATAACAATAAATACTCCAAATTACACATGGCTCCGTATTGCAAAGAATTTGGAATGAGTATTTAGCGTTTGTTGATTTTAAGGATAGATGGGAAATAAGTATTTGTAGAAACGTCCCTCTGAACAAGAGTTGGCACTTTTCGTTTAACATAATTGCTATTCATTGTTTTATATATATATACCCAGATGCGAGTATGAACAACCAACAACGCATATAGTAAATAAAAGAAACAACAGTCTATATAAACTCAACAGGCACATATTTATTAACCTGAAGGTCAAATGAAATAATCAGGAAATAAAAGGGAAAGAAAACTTTTAGTGATAGTGAGATAAATCTCATTTACCGGCGGTTAAAATTAAGATACCGGGACTATATCGGGGAAAAAGATAATTAGTTAGTAAACATCCACACAGGTTCTCAGGGAGTACGGCAATACTTACTCCTATGAATAGTAGCAGCAAGTTCGATCCGATAAAGGCAGCGAAAATACCCAAGTCTCTCCATCTGTTATCGAATGACATCTCGAAAACCCGGTAAAACTCATCTCCAACCTTGTAAGCGCAATATTCACACATGTCAGTGGCATTGTTAACCAAATAGCCAGGTCCATTATTGGAGAAAAATTTCTCCATGTACGAGCCGCAGGTTTCACCAGCTGGCGCAGTAAACCGATTCAATTCTAAACCCGTGCATTTGACCTCCTGCCCGTGAAGCTCAGTTACAACCATACCACTGACAAGTCGTGTAAAAGGGTCCAGTTCATGGAGCCACACACGCCAGAATTTAGGGATTTGAGGCTTCGGTATCGCAACTCCGCATAGTAATACAAAGATGACTATGATTGGAGGGTTGAGAAGGACGGCGGTAAATGTGCTGGGCGTCAACGCCGAAATCACCTGTCCCAATGTTACCGAGAATATCTCGGTGATTAGGACCATGAAGAATTGATATCCTGCCCGGTTTGAATCGCCAGTGAGACCAGGCATATAGTACAGGGGCAGGTAAAAGCACACTGCACAAATTATACTATAAGGGAGTTCAGCAAGTACCATTGCCAAAGCGAATGGAAATTGTCGGTAGGCTTTGGCTGCTGATTCTCGATAGAAAATCAGACGGGACAAGTCATATTTGGGCTCCACCTGGGCTAAAATCAAGGCTGGTAAGACGGTGACTTGAAAAACGACAAAAACTCGATATTGCAGCGACGTTCTAGAATTATTCAAATTCAGGAACGATAACCCAGTAATTAGAGCAACCGCAACATGACTATAAAGACGAGTGAAGCCGTAATTGGGCGACCTCCAGAATGCCAAGTTCATGCGATGGCATACAACTTTTATCTGATGCCATAACGGTGTTGCATATTCTTTCTCAGACTCTGGATCTACTGCTTGGTCTTCAATCGTTCGAATTCGATTTGACTTCGTGTCAACAATATCGGTCTTAACATTCGCTAGCTCTGGGGATGTGCGCCATATGTCACCCCAATCTCTATTGCCAATGCGGGGAGCTTGGCCGGCGCCAATTGCATCAAGCATCCATTCAGCAGGGTTCGCCTTAGGGGGACACTCAGCGCCATTTCTGTGGAAGTAGTCAATCAAAGTACTAGCATCTTTGCCGATGTCGCCGAAATACACACACTCACCACCACGCTGGAGCAAAAGAAGACGGTCAAAATTTTCAAACAGAGCAGAGTTGGGTTGATGAATGGTGCAAAGGATGGCTTGTCCAGCGGCGGCAAGTTTTCGAAGGAATCGAACGATATTAAATGCCGACTGGCTGTCAAGGCCAGAAGTGGGCTCGTCAAGGAACAACAGAAGCTGTGGTTTCGCCGCCAGCTCCACCCCAATGGTTACTCGTTTTCGCTCTTCGACTGACAGGCCAGTTTCTGGGCTACCAATTATGGCATCTGCTAGGTTTTCCAACTCAAGGAGTGAAATTATTTCTTCGACGTACGCGAATTTTTCAGACTCTGCAGTCGCGTATGGCTGGCGGAGGGTTGCAGAGAACCGGAGGGCCTCACGCACAGTCTGGGTAGATTCATGCACATCTAGTTGCTCAGCATATGATGTACCACGCTGGAACGCAGTGCCTCTTGGACGGCCATCGACAAGAACATTACCAGTAATAACTCCAATGTTTTTCCGTGAAGCTAGCACATCAAGCAGAGTTGTTTTACCAGCACCACTTGCACCCATGAGGGCAGTAAGTTTCCCCGGCTCGACATATCCGTAAACGCTGTTTAGAAGGCGCCGTGTACCTCCAGGAACAGGTACATCGTAGCAGAGATCCTCCCAGGTTAAGACAGCCTTTGATGTAACCTGAAGGTCTGTCCCAATATTATCACCTCGCTTTTGTTGTCGGTTCTCTTTCTTTTTCATCAACTTTTCATTTAGCTCCTTGAGATCTTTTGATTCTTTGGCAAAGAAAGTGACAGTCTTTCCACCAGCCCCAAATGTGAGAACCTCACCAAGGAAAGCGTTGGCCGACAGAAATGCAACAATTAAAACAACGATTATTCCCCAGTTTTTCCATTGATCAGCAGTTTGATAGTTGAATGCCAAGCTCAGATAACTAGATCCCAGGATAATTGTTGACCCTGGACTACCGCCAGGCAAAGTGCAAACTTGATGTGCAATATCTGAATACCCTGGACCAGCTGGAATAAGTGAATCTGCCTCACATGTCATATTGACGCGGCTGAATTCGTTGATCATCATAGATGAGAATCCAAGACCCAAGGGGTTGATGTAGAAAATCCATCGAAGCCAAACTTGCTGACTATGCCATTGAATCAAGTAGCCAGATGTGAGGACATAAAATGAGATCAGCACTGAGACACCTTTTAGGGCATAATCGAAATCGGGACAGAGGCAACCAACGGTACGGAAGAATAGCGTCATAGCAAGATATCCCGTGATGACTATAAGGACGAAGGTGAAGAATGCCCCTGCATCTAACACAAGACCACACATAAAATAGACAATAATGCTGAAGACTAAAATCTGAGCCGAGGAGAAAGCCGTGTCAACTACCACTTGCGCAATCCATAGAGCACTGGGGCGGTAAAACGTAAAGGCACGTTGTTTGTTGATGATAGGGCGCCCCAACATGGTCGATGCAAGCTCGCCGAATGCTTGAAAGGCGTTGAAGAGCAAAGCGACAAAAAGGAGGCCTCCTCGCGTAAAAGCACCAGCACTAGTCTCTGGGAGCTTCAGCCAGACCGTTCCGATAATAATAGCTATAGAGATTGAGGTAATCCATGAGACACTAAGGGAGAACTTGTCCTGCCATTTAATCAAGAACTGTCGGTTCATCAGAGCATACACCTGGAGATAAAACGGTACAGAGTAGACAGAGGACTTTGATGTGAATTTTCGTTTGGCTTCACGATGGGCAATTTCGAAGTCTTCTTGGATATATTTCTCCTCCTCAAGTTTAGCACGGTAAAAAGCCAACTCATCATCCAAAGATTTACTGAATCGTGAGTCATTAAAGGCCTTGACCAATTCAGCGGGGGTAGATGGAGCGTTGGTTTCGTTTCTCCCATCTTTGTATTCTCTTTCAAAGGGGTCAGTACAACCTGTGAGATAATCAGGGGTGGTTTGACGTGGTTTTTCCTTGAAGCCTAAGGCTTCGAAGTAAGCACGGGCTTCATCAATAGGGCCAAAGAAGACTTGACGGCCTTGATCCAAAACCATTACTTTGTCAAACTGGTTATAGATATTCTCGGATGCTTGGTACAACGAGACGAAGGTGGTTGTCTCGTATATGTTGGTCATGATCCGAAGCGACTTGGCGAAATCCAGGGCAGTGGAGGCATCCAGCCCACGGGTAGTGTTATCCCACGCTAGAACGGTGGCAGCGGTGACCATCATTTCGGCGATACTAACGCGTTTTCTCTCACCACCGGAAACCCCTCGAATAAACTGGTTACCAACCACAGTGTTGATGGTGTGTTCGATGTTGAACATTCTGAGGAGGAGGTCGATGACCTATGAAATGAGATTAGATATAATAAACCAAAGCTGCGGGTATTTAAAGGTATAGCCCTCACCTTCTTCTTGAATTCAGCCTTTGATAGGCCTGCTGGACGCTTCCCCGGGGTTTTTGTGTCCAGCGCAAAGCTAAGGGTTTGTCCAACAGTGAGCGAGGGATGGTGGATGTCATCTTCTTGATTGTAGACAGCTTCTCCGCGGTAATTCTTTGCAAACTTATCTGAATCAAATGGGCCGTAGAGAACCTCTCCGTCGATACCAGTATATCCAAATCTCTGATTTGCTATAACCTTTAAGAAAGTCGTACAGCCTGAAGAAGGTTTTCCAAGGACCAGGACCATCTCGCCTGGCTTAGCCACGCCTTTGAAGTCTTTAAGAATTTCAATTTCCTGTCCTTTCTTCCCGAAACCCAACCATCTGTATATGGTGGCCGGTACGTTGAAAAAGCCAATGACTGCATCAGGAAACGTAGGTACGGTATACTTTACTCCACCCATGCCGCGGACAGTGAGGCCATCCCAGATAACACCTTTATGGAGTTAATATCAAACCTTGCCGGAAAAAATCTGGAGATACTCACCGATTCTCTTTGGCCGTATTCCAGCAGCTGCCTCTGCGTCTCGAGAGCCACGAAGGGCAGTCTCAAGATCAAACTTTTCATCGCCGTCAGAAGCGCCTTCAATATCGTAGGAGCCCTTCTCCTTTGTGCGGTTTTGGTCAAGGGCCAAGGGTTGCTTTGATTTCTCTGAGATTTTAGAAAGCTCCTTGCTCAAAACAGCGAATTGTTCTTCTGCCTGCTGCACATCAACGCCTCCTCTCGGTTGCGTCAAGCCTTGGTGGTTGGCATTCCTAAGATTCTCCCGCTCACGCTCATAGTCACTACCGGTAAAAATGGTATCTGAGTCTGAGCCTTCACCAGGAAATTCCGATTTGGATAAGTTGGGCCCCACAATACTAGACGCCATGGATTCTGTCCACTACTGGGTATCAAAGTCGTAGTTTTCGAGGCATACGCAGAAAGCTGTTGACTGGTTGGCGTGATAGAGAATATTGGGAGCCTGGCAGTACCAAGTCAAATAATAAAACGAAACCCAAAGTTTGAGGGGAAATATAACAAGAAACAAGGTGGAAAAGATGCTGTATAAAACTATAGCAAGCTATCAGAATGAACTGATTTGCTCCTGTGTATCTAAGAGCCAGGTAAACCGTCCCACGTTTATATAGATAGGGAGACGGAAGAAGAAGATTGAGTGAGGGGAGAAGAAGAAAAGTATCGATCAAAATGTAGTTGAGACTTTCTTACTTAACCTTGTGTGGGGCCCGGAAAAGATTCAATCTCGGACTTGAAAAGGCCGAAAGGGGTGATATATCTAGAACAAGTTCCACTCCTGTCAGGGAGCAAAACTGTTGGCTGATTGCGTTGACATCGTATTCCTTTGGATCCCGTTGGGCTCCCATGGTTCTGCTTAGATTTGATAGAGCTGATCCAACATGTTGTATTCTGAGAACACGACCACAACAACGGCCAGCACCCGTCTGGGGCGAGCTAGGCCCCTTGATGGAGGCTGCTTGAGCGGAGCATCCGGAGACGAGACCATGGCAGATTGCTGCCTTTGACTAAGGATATGATTCATATTGACTAAAAGTTCTTCCGGCAGCGGAAATATCTTGACCTCTTCTTCTCTTCGTCCGTCGTTTCCGAGATTAGAAACAAGCAAACGAAGGGGAAAACGCGGATGAGTCAGCAACTTCATGTGGGGCGGTGACCGGAAACGGAATAGAGCTGCGCCTTAGTCAGCTTGGCGGTTGGACGCGATTCATGCCAAACGACCAAGCAGAAGACGAGACAGGAAAAAAGGCGACAGGGAAGAAGCGTGGTGGAATCAATCAGGGGTCAATCCGCCGCATGGCAGCCACGAAAATGCAGAGAGGGGCGTTACACAGGCAGTGAGGTCTGACCTCGTGTAGACTGGATGGAAGATAGCCCTGAGCGCAGGTGATAAGAGGCCCCAATAGGTGCTTCACCAATGCTTGTGGTGGCCCGAGAAATTAGTGGCGTCCTCTGATGGCCCGTTCTCTTGTTTTGCATTGTTTATTCCACTTGGTATATCCGATATCCATATCTTTTTCTCTCTGTACTCCCGTACAGAGTCATTGTTTGGCTCTTCCGCATGCGATGTTTTGAAGTCGTTCTGGTTCCAAGTCAAGTTCGAGTCAGGTAAGTTTCGAGCTTATGTAATTTTACCTCTTGCAGTTTAATTAAGTTTTTGATCTTATCTGATCTACTGGGCATTAAATAAAGAAAATGCCTGTATTGGGAAATGTTCCTACACGATATTGGTCTGTCTGGCTAGGAAGAGTTCAGGCTTCAGATATCTAACACAAGGATAATCCAATCTTCGCTAGATATCATATTCTAGAACGCCGTGCTTTCGGTATCTCATTTATTCGAAGTTAGATGCGGCTAGATTTAATACAGCAAATATTCTTATTGTGAGAGCGTAGAGCGCACCTCTTTGATTCTGATGTAACAATTTGATCCTTCACGGCCTAAAAAAAGAAGGAAAAATGAAATGAAAAATGGCCCAAGACGCTCTGAACTTACTACTTTCCTGCACAAGACATACACTTTATGCGAGCGCGCAGCGATAGGTAGGCGGTCTCTTCAGGCTTCACAAGAGCAGACAGGGGCCCTGATGCTCTATATAGCTAGTCAGATACCATAGATCAAGGGGCAAAGCCGTAGGGGCTCCAGAAGTATCTATTCGGGCTTAGATAGGGAGTGTACATAGAGCCTTACGTACAGCCCTTGGGGGCCTATCGGATCATGGAAGGCATCGTGTGCATTCAAAATATGCATCAGGGACCCTGTTGCCTACCTTCATCCCAAACCGCGGATATCAAAATGTCGACTATTAAATCAGGGATTTCTACCAGAAGGTATAGAGGGAAGAAAGCAAATACAGCTGAATAGCATGGCAACGGAAACAAATATGGTGGTGTTAAGGAGATATGTGTGGCCTTTACATCCGAACCGATCGGTTTCTAGGCTGTTGTGCTAGAACGTCATAAGTACAGATTCTGTTCCTGACGATACTATAATGACGAGGCCCTAGTAAATCAGATATGCGTTAAACGGAATGCACAGAGTTTTTGCTTCGAGCTAATCAAGGCTTCCGACTGCTACCGGCTTATCCACTCTATTATAGAGACTTCATAGCCCAGGGCGTATGGCTGGCTAGCATCACGGCGCCGAAGCCAGTCACTACTTAAACCTCCGGTTGAGCACAGCCCGAAATCCCTCACTACAGCATCGGCCGTATTCCAGAGCATTCGTGGTCTAGCCTACGGAAATTTAACCCCGTCAACGGCGGCGAGTGATTAACGCAACAATGCATTTTTATCGAACTCTCATTCTGGTGCCCTATTTATCAATTAACAGTCGTTGGTGCGAAACTAACCCATGATGCAGATTGACGCACTCCGCAACAAGCCACAGGGATTTCCGGGGGTAGACCGGTCATTGGCAAATTGTGAGTTGTTCTAAACTACCTGGATAATGACGCTGGAAATATTCATCCAATCGAAACAACTGCGCCCAGAGCCGGACCACAGTTCATATAAGGGTTTGGGCAATAAGAAGCTGTGCCTGGCATGTATTAAGGTCCAAGGCCGAACGGAAATCCAGGCCAACGACCGACAAGCTCGAGCAGCCCAATTGCTTCCCTGTCGAAGGCGCACTTGTCTATATCGAGTAAAGATTTCAGATTGCGCGCGTTGTGAGCCAGGCATCCGCAGCGCTCAGTGGTTCATCCATCTAGGCGTCCAGGCGTCCAGCAGATAAAAAAACGGGGCTGATGCGCCTGCTGCGCCAAGGGGCCCAACTGCAGATGCCCTTGATGCTGTCAAGTTAGGCATATAAGAACCACCGTGGTCATCGCTCAAAGCCATCTTCGAAAAGCCCATGTTGAATGAAGTCCTCAAACTTGTCGTTTATATGCAATAGTAATTATGGCTTTTGTTTCAAGAGAGGGCTTGCTAGTAGCCTGATTTCTTTCGTCTGCTGGGATTCGGTCAATCTGGCACTGCTATTGGCCATCATGCATCAAGACATCATACCCAGCGTTAATTAGTCAGGTCACCATGGGGAGCTTTCTATTCAGCATGAAATGTTTTTCTACATCGATGATACCCCCTTCAAGTTTTACACGACATGATATGTGGCAAATATTATTCTGTTCCTCAATATTGATATCAAGGAGCCCACCATCAACTACTCCCCCCAACGACGACTCAACCCCTGACAAGGGTACAATTACTCAATATTTCGGAGGCCAATTGGGAGTACAGAACTACGACTTCCAGGCATGCCTGGAAATTATTCCGCTTGGAGGCATTAAGATGTGGCCCCGCGTGCTTTCGACAATCCAACCACAATCGCCCACATCTCTCCGGCAATCCATGGCCTGTCACACCCCTCATTCCGCGATAGAAAGCTCGGCTGAGGTTAACCATGACATAATTTATTCTTGGTGGCTCGTTTTTCTCTTCTCGAGTCTTCACGCTGCTGAACCGCATAGCAAAGGGTACGTCTAACATGGGACTTGGCCGCAGATTGGGTATCCACGCAGGTTCTTCATGCACACATGATAGCCACTACCACTCCAAAATGAAACACAGGGAGGATCTATTACTGCAAGCAGATCTTGAAGCAGGGACTTGACAGCTCCTTGGGAAATTCTCCAAAGCAAACTGATCGTTTGAGGCTCTCTGATACGTAAGATGCTATAATAAGAAGTTAAAATCTCGGCTTCAGAAAAAAAACTCAATGGGATGACTATCTAACCACGATCATTCTACATACTGAGAGAAGCCCGTCAATTTTCCTACCTTAAACGCTCGAAGAACGTATCACATCTTTGACGTTTAAGTGTGTTCATCACCCGCCAACAAACCTACGCTCCTCTGCCCCAGCGCATCAGACTACCCGACCAAGAAACTACTTCGTACATATTTTTTCCGAACGATGAGTGACGACAGATACAGGGCACTGAGGTTCCTCTTCAAGGTTGATTACATAGAGCCAGACTACGGGAGTCTAAAATTTGATGGTGACGGGCTTTGGTTTCCCAAGGACAGAGGGGCTTTCGAAACACTTTATTCCACCGGATGGCTACAACGAACTCCAGAGCGGGTAGCTCCTGCAGTGGATCATGGAGAAGGCGATTTTGCCGTCTGTAGCCTTCTCTATAGATCATCAACATCATACTTCTTTACAGTTCCAGTGGACTGCCGCGACAAAATCAGCATGCAAAACCATATTCAACGAACACATCATTCCTGGAGGAGGTTACGTTTCAAAACGGATGAGAGGCAGAACCTGTCAATTGCTACCTTTGCGGCGTCTGGCTACACGCTTGCAGGACGAGGATCCCGCGACTGGGTTCCAGAAATTCTACCGGACACCTACAACGACAGTTACTGCAGCCAGATTCCCTTTACGCATCTAACGGGCGACCTTGCCTTGATCGTAGGCCTCGTTGCTTTCTCCTGCCCTAGGGAAAGAGATGGTTCATGCCTTATTGATATGATGCAACGCTGCTTTAGACCACCTCGCTGGGTACCTCACCGATCAGTTCCTGAGAGTAAGTCGTCTTATCGGAATCCTAATGTTTTCCACTGATCTTTCTGACGATACTCTGAGCAGGGATCGACCGTCACGGAGTGGTTGTTACGATAAGAGCTGATCCGGAAGCTGGGGACATGCATGAATCAAATAGAGAACTCCAGAGATTCCAAGACGGCAGCTATGGTGCTCTATTTAAATCCCCTGACGGCCATAGATTCTGAAAGGGGGGACGGAGGTGATACGGATGAACTCCGTTGCATGAGGTTTCCAGGTTGTGGCCCAAATCCATCTTTATATGCATCCATACATACCCCAGACTCGTTCTGTCCAAACTCCTGTCCGTTTCCCAGCTATGACTTACCACCACCCATGGATTTGATACCGTCAGGTGACAGACCTTTTTGCGAGCCTCATGTTTCCTCTTTTCTCTTTTCTCTTTTCTCCCTTCCGTTCCGAAAACACGTTTTTTCTGATCCTGCTTTGTATCTGCGTCTTTGCATATCTTGGCAACAGCAACAAGCACACATAATCTCGTTTGTAGGATTTTTCGGTTACACACAGTTCGTAAAGTGACGTTGCTCTCCTGCTCTCTCGCTTCCCCCGTTCACGTTCACCGCTGCTTGCGCGGCTCCTCTATGGCCCAGTCAATTTTATTCCTGCGGTATAGTGGAATAATAGATGTATCCATGGAACATGGATCTGCTTTATTTCCTTTTAGAAACTATTATAAATGCGCTGCTTATGTTATGGACATGCAGTTCTAACCATCCAGAAGACCTCTTTTTCTTTTGTTCAGAGTAATGAAATCGAAAGAATAAGCCAACCTACTGGGCCTCAGGCAAGCGAACCGCAATGTCCCCAGATTGAGTGATGTAGCGAACCCATGGAAGCGAAGGATATTGAAGCTAAAGGCAGTATCGGGTCAGCATTGGCCAGAAAAGAAAAAGAAACAAGGCTTAGTACGGAAGCCACAATTCCATGGCTCGGTTTATATAAGAGGATGGAACACACGGAACGCGGGGAGCGAGGAAATGTACAACATATCAAACGTGGCAAGGGAGCTAGAAGCTTGGCACGGAATGTTGAATCAAGCAAGCAAGCAGAGAAATAGAGCTGGAAGCATATACGCTTTGTGGGAGAGTGACGTGGTAGGAAAGGCGGACAGAGGCAGGCGAAAGGGGGATATGGAAAAGAGACAGTAGCATACCTTTGGCTCTGTGATCTTCAAGTACCGGACCTGGATGCCGCTTGTTGTAAAGTACGGAATCTCGAACTTGACATTGATAGGCCGCTTCCCTTTTCCACCTTGTCCTGCACCACCCATGCTCCCACCAAAGCCGCCCGTCATTCCACCGCCATGTTCGTCATCACCCTTGACGGACGGTAAACCTAGTTCTGCGCGCATGAGGAATTCTTTCCCTCCGCCAAACTGTTTGATTTTCCATATAATCGCGGATTTCTCTGGCGCATAGTGGACGGTACCCACGTTTGTTCGAAATCTCGGTGAGTCTGCATCTTCGGGTACCGGAACAAGAATTTCCACGTTGTTTGCTGTGCTACGCCGCTTGAACTGTGCTTTTGCCTAGTTGAACGAAAGTGGACGAGTCAGCATATCATTCATTCTTGACCCTATTCCTCTTACATATGATATGAGAGGAATTTGGAGGAAAAAACCTACTTTGAGCATGTATTCGATTCTTGAGCCAGAGTGTGATTCCACGAGACACTCTACCCATATCAACGGCTTCACTTGAGTATTGAGCCGGTAGCTCATTAGCTCAAATTCGCCGTCTGGCGGAATAAAGCTAATGGTTCGATCGTTTTCGAATCTAGACAGCCGTACGCACTGGTGGAACTTGACATCCTCCATTTCGACTGCCTTACCCCTGGTTGCTCGGCCTGTCGTTTCGAACATAACTTTGTCATTTAAACCCAAGCGAAGTTCTGGCATGCCACTGAGATAGCATTTCATCTTCACAGCCCCCAATATTTCGGATCTAAGCACATTTCCAGTAGCAGAGACAAGGAGATTTAGCGATTCGACGACGTCGAGGAATACCTCGTTCTTGCGATATCGAATGCCTTCACTTCTCCACGAGACTGCGTTTGTAACAGCTATAGGTGGTCGTGCTTGCACTTCCAGTTTATGCGATTCTTGGGTGATATACCTAGACGGTGGAATAAGAAGTTAGCCATACCCCTCCTAACATCCCACACATCCTATCATACTCCCAGAAAAAGATGAATGGACAGCCATACTCTTGTAATATTTTGCTTTCTGTAGTTTGTGGATGGCCAAAATCCATCATTTCATCCAGCAATTCGTATATAATGACAAAATTGTCCCGAATACTCTCCTCTTCCAATTCCTTAAAGTATTCCGTAAAGACCTCCACAATCTTGTGTAGGAAGAGAAGTATCTCGGCAGCATTTGTGTTTCGTTTCGTAAGCGCAAGGACGTATAGATTACTATGTCGGATATAAAGGTACTATCGACGTGGCTGTTAGAGCTGTGTCATACATTGCGCAAGCAAATAAGAACAAGCCTACATTAACTCCCTCGGAGGAAAAGCAGGGAGGAACCGCGGAGCTCTCTTCTTCGGCTTCACTGAGGAGGATAGGGAACTTTTCGACAGCAGACATGGGGATGTCCCCTCGATAGTTGCGGGCAAGGAGGGTCTGTGGGAGGTTGTATTTGTTAGTAGGAATGACAGTGTCAGAACAGCGCTAGGAGATGCTTACCTTGCCCTTCAAGTCCAAGAAGAAGATTGCCGAAGCCATTGTTGAGCGAGATATAAACAGGGAACCCTCTTCAGATAGCTTCTTCGTTAAAGATGGAGGCAACAACGGCTCATATCTAACTCGTCATAGCTTTGTTCAAAAGGCAAAAAAGAGTAAGGGAAAAAAGAGACCAGGTTTTGATAATGAGACCGTCAATTCATTCCGCTATTTGCTATCGTCGTTAGTGGTCAGGACCTGGGTTGCATCAAGGATACCAACTTCCGGTCTTCGTCGTTCCTTTTGTTATCCGCTGGCAGTTTTTTGGCTTCGCTATCTCTAAACAACCCGCAGCGTGTCCACATCCGGACTAGCGCCACTCTAACTATATCTACATAAAAATTTCCTTCTTCCTTTTCTTTTTTTTCTCTCTCTTCACAAACGCGCATCCTTCAGACAGTGCTAACCAACATATTCAGTCTTGTTTTTCAAGGCTGGTCTCTCATCTTGGCTCCTGGCATTCTGTCAGGCCATATCAGGGTATTCAATTGCTGCGCTTAGCGATATTGTGATGCGTAGACCAAATTTTCATGGGACCTCATAAGAACTGGCCGGGCATTTTCATGTTGCGCGGGCGGTGTCAGAGAGGTCAGACAGTCTCTTAACTAATCACACAGAGGTGTGTATATATATACATCAGGGGTTGAAAACAAGAAGAGCTGAGGGAGCCAGGTTTACATTCATCCGTCTGTTAATATAATACAAGCCTATTCAAACAAAAAGAAGAAAATATAAAAAATACAAACGATTAAGAGCAAACTTTAGGCTCAAAGGGTCTCAAACAGAATATCTTCAACGCCATACCAATGCCATAAGCCAAGTGTATATCTATTTTACCGCACCGCCGGTTAGGCGCTTCCGAGTTGGAAGCCCAGGGGTTTCAGGATTCTATCCCGGACTATCTCGTTTGCGACCTTGCTTCCGTTTTCAAGTGCAATGGCTCCGACGATCGCATACATAGCATGGGTGTATATCGTGTCAACCCCAGATTCAGTCAGATTGTGTTGCTACAAAAAATTTCGGGTTAGTATAAGTTGGTTGTCAGATTGAGAGATGATGGGAATCTAGCTAGGCACATACCTTTCTCGGTACCCATCTCATAACATCATTAATGCCATAATGTCTGGCTAGTGCTGCCATTTCCCTCCTCCCTGTCAATCGGGACCTCGTGTCCTGAGATAAAACTTCAAGTCCCTTAAGGGCAGGAGACTCGTACGGCTGTCTTCCAAACGGATCCGCCTTTGCTGATGGGGCGTAGGCTGCGGGATTCTGGACGAGGGCGAGGGATGCTTGAAGCAGAATTATTTGCTTACCTGGCTCGGAAGCACTATCAGCAACGAGGTTTTTTATTCAACGAGGCAACTCAAATGGTTGACAAAAAAGAACGTACCAAAATAGGCCAGTCGGTCATTAAACCCTCTCCTCCCCTGATCAAAACTTTTATGCGTGACTGCTTGCCATTTAACTTCTTCAGACAGTAATTTGTCTCCGTCTTTCCCTAGCATTCGCAAATAGAAGTTGTCCAGTACCGCAGGGTCGGAATTGACCTTGAATTCGGTACTATTCGGAGATTCACGCAACCTGACTGGAGCTTTCATAGCAGGTGGGGTTTGCTGCCATCGTGGAATTGCAGCTGACACAGCCTGCTGTTCTCGAGAAGCGTGGGTAGATGATATTCTTCGTCGAGAGCTCGGTTGAGATTGTGAACAGAAAGGTAGAATGCAGCGTGGGGCGCGCCTACACGCAGGCTGGGTAAGCCCAGCAGCGACTATTCGGAAAGGAGATATTTTTGAAGCCATTGATAGATATTGGGGCCTATCAGCTATTCATTTGGAGGTATCAAGCTGCCGTCGAAATGTCGTTGTGGCTCATTAAGTCGAAGATACTCAAAAAGCTACGAGATTTCTCACACGATCACGCTAGTCCCGAATAGGACAAGTGTTGAACTCCTCTACCATTTTAGAAGAACGTTCATTTATATTACGAGCAACTCATGTATGGCTTTGGCATACGAACTTACAAATAAAGATGTCTCTGGATAATGAGTATGGGATGCGATTAGAACCTGTTGCCTTTGCCTGGCTTCTCTCCATGAGATAATAATGAACAAAGAGCCTTAATCCATATTATACCCACGGGAAGAAACAGAACCCCCTCTACTTCTGTAGGTATATCGGTTGTTAATTCGGTATACGTATAAACAGTTCATATCAAGAGGCCAGTTGTCAAGCCCATGGCGAAACTCCCGTGAAGGTACACTGCCATGCCCCTTGAAACATTTCTTGGACTGCGAGAATTCCTATACAGATAACGCAGTGTCTCGTATTCTCAGGGAAGGATTCATCTCTCATGTTTGCTATTCTTTCCATCACAACTAGAAATACGCCTTCTCACATCTCCCATTTTCCTTTGCAGCTCCAGAGCTTAAGTATATATGGACTTATATATACTGTTTCGTATATTCACAGACACCGCCCGAGCCGTCTCCCTCCCTCCCCCCGTTGTGGAGCTGACCTCGACTCTCCATTTGACATATGGCATAGATACCAAAACAGAATCTATATTGTGTTTGTTGTATCTCTGCCGTTTGGCTTATTTATTCGGCCTTGCATCGTTTAATGCGGTGGACGGGACCTGCACGGGTACTCCCGTGTTATTCCCCCCAATATTATTGGAGCAAAAGCTATAACTGCCGTAACATCCCTACGGGAAGGAAATATAGGGCAACCAGTCAAACGGAGAGGCCGGCAACCACGAGGACGCAACGGCAGCTTGCATGTTGCACCTAAAGGGTCAACATCAACTCAGGACAGACAAAGACTCATCCTTTGCCCTTCTTGCCCTCCACGTGCTTGGGCTAGATCTTCTTGCATCTAGGCTAGCATGGCTAGAACTTTCGATTGCATCTATATAAAATGTCCTGCTCTCAGTGTGCCTGATTTGAAATTTTTCTCGTTTAAATTCACACACAACCTCACTTCTCTCTCTCTCCCTCTTTTTTCTCTCTTATAAAACCTTCCATCATCTCATACTTGCACGCTTTCACAGTTTCAAACAACTTCTAAATACTGCATTAGAAGCCTTCTCTATCTTGTTGCCTGCGAATTGCAACCATTGACGCAATGCCTTCTACTATGAACCCATCTGCTGGCCGCCATGGCATCAAGCACCAGTCTCCGGGCAATCCATGCATCCAGGGCAAGCCAGTCATCGCCAAAAACCTCTTGATTGAGCCTTACTCCTTCAATCGTTACAACTTCTCAGTCACAGGCCCCTTGCCTCCTCGTCCAACTCCTCCAAACCCACCACCTAGCCCAGCTTGAATACCACGCTACCACAAAATTGGCATCTTCGGATTAAGAGTGCCCCTCGTTGTGGTATGAAGGTCTAGGCCCTCATGGTTGCTCAGGTTGATAAAAATAGAACCCACCAAAAGAAATACCTGTGAAATGCACCAAATACTGTCCACGACTTGTTGCCTTGACCATTATACATTACACATTTCCATCAACAAGCAGCATAAAATATCTACGAAAACCAACCAAAAAATTTTTTAACCTGGATGCATATTTTATTACAACTTCAATTAGCTTCAACAATTCGGATAAAACGAGAACATTAATGAACGCCAAACCATCAACCATTAACGTCCGGCATTTATCTGAGTTCAATTTTTGATAACAGAAAAGAGAAAGAGTTATGCAGAAAAGGGGGGGAAGAGCAGATATGGATTCATGAGGCTAAGCATTCTGTGTCTAGTTTGTTTGTAGGGTACTCCGATAAGCCCTTAAGACATACCATGCTGTCCATAATATAATGTTTAATACCCCAACTAAAAGAGAGAGTAAATACTGTTGCAACCATGTGGTAATAGTGAGAACAGCATTCTACAAATAACCCACGGTAAATAATTTGTAGGTCAACTTAGTTGAGTAAAGTAACTAGGAATAGATAATGGGCTTCAAAAAAATATACATTTAACAGCAGACAATAGTACAAAGCGCAACCAGCCATAAGAAGCCCAGTGGCCCCAGATACTTCAAGTGGAAATCAGATAAGAGCCAATGCAAGAGCGCTGGTCAGGGTCAACCCAACAACGGTCCATCCAGTTGTAATAACCTGCTGGTTGGTCAACTGCTTTCCCATATCCCACACAAGATGCCTCACACCGTTGTAGCAATGGAAAGTGAAAGGAAGGGCCATGGTGAATTTCATCGCAACCTTGGCAGCAATTGGGAGAGCGGCGAAAGCAGCAGCCAACGACGCAGATTCGAGGTGCCATCCGAGCAGTGGGGAGACGAGATAAGCGCTGGCGAAGATGTAGAGGCTGCCGGAGAGGATTGCACCAGTGATACGGTTAAGACTGGACAGGTACCAGGTTATCTGGGGTCGGTAGATGCTAAGATGTGGAGAGACAGGGCGGTTAAGACGCTGTTTTGCGAGGATGCTGGTTGGATCAGTGGTATCTGGTGCTGGTGCAGAAGCGGATGTTGCTGGTCTGTTACGATTTAGCATGATATTCAATTATTCCCTAGCCACCCATACCGGCTGAATGACCGCGATGGCAGTGTGTTGGTTTCGGCAAACACAGCAGGTCTAGGCGCCTAGGTTCCTGGCAAAAAGGGCATCAATATGATAATGCAAATACTGACCTGAATTGAGCATAGTTTCCAGTAGCAATGGCAGCCGGTCTCGCGAACTTGGATACCGAGTTTCTGAACGCAGATGGATGTTGTGTCGCAACTGGTACAATCATCAGTGCCAAACCACCCGTCAATTGGTATATTGTAAAAACTTACGTCGTCTCAGCGACTGCTGTGCTAGTCTGTTAGAAAACATCTTCGTATCAGAGTGAATTACCCAGTTGTCTCTCTACTCTCAAAACACACACCATGGTAAGAAGCCCAAACCAAAACGTCCATGATGAAGTTGCCATGGCTTATGTAATACAAATCGGCAGATATCGGAACCAATCAGAGTCACGGCAATTACAAGCACATGACTGGAATAATGATTCTCCGTTCCGTTCCCCCTTTGGAAATCTTCAACAGCACAAAATGTTCTTTTCTCTCTCTCTTCTATTTTACACCAAAGGCCTCAGCTTTCATCTTAGACCGACTTATCTCCACAGTTTCTGTGGATGATGAACTCGGAATGAAGTAGATGCTTTCTAGCAACATCTCACTCTTTGCTGCGGCATTCTGTCGTGGCTTTTCGAGATGGTCATGAGGTTTTGAGAGCGAGAAAAGCGTATTTCAACCCGTCGTTAATCGCCCAGCCCCCTCTCTCAATGAGCGAGCTGGGTTTCATATCAGGGTCACAAATTGCTATCATTGTTATTGTAATGTTATTAAAAGTTAGATATTACCAATATCATGAATTTACTGTCCGGGTTTCTGAATAAATGATATATCTTAGATATCAACGTGTATCAGAGGGCTCATGGTTATATTACAAAGCGAATATCCAAGGGGTCACATGACATGTCACGCGTCAGGTAGGTGATGGTGCCTCGGTCCTCGGCGTGTGATTCCTATCTCAGAGAGCCGCGAAAGCCAGAGCGGACTTCATGGCGTCCCATTCGGGGGAAAAACTCCCCTCGATATAATATTCTTTGTCTTTCAGTATCCTCGCCTATCTTTAACAAGTCCACGCTCGCTCTCTAGACCAGAAGCATAGAGTACTCTGTATAGACCACCGATAGATACCCTTGATTCCAACACGTCGACGATGCCGTTCAACACCCAACTCACCCAGAAACTGGGGATCAGAAGTCGGTTTATCCTTTAATATCACGAAAAACTCTTCAGCAAGTGTACTGACAGGTATCTAGTCCCTGTTGTTCAAGGTGGCATGCAATGGGTTGGATATGCAGAACTAGCATCAGCTGTCAGTAACGCCGGCGGACTTGGAATAGTATGTCTATCATCCCTTGCGAGAGTACTCTTAACGCTATTAAGCTGTGGCTAATAGTAGTAAATTCAACAGCTTACCGCCTTGACACAACCTACACCTGAAGACCTCCGGAAGGAAATCCGAAAGACGAGGACCATGACCAAGAACCCGTTCGGCGTAAACCTCACTTTCTTGCCCGCTCTTACGCCGCCAGACTACCCCAGTTACGCCAAAGTCATCATTGAAGAAGGCGTACGTATCGCCGAGACGGCAGGAAACAACCCTGGCCCTATCATCACACAGCTAAAGAAGGCCGGCTGCATTGTGCTTCATAAATGTACAACCATCCGACATGCCAAGTCCGCCGTCAAGTTAGGCGTGGATTTCTTGTCCATCGACGGCTTTGAATGTGCCGGACACGTTGGAGAGACCGATATTACAAACTTTATTCTCTTGAGCCGCGCCAGACAGGACCTGGGCGTCCCGTTCATTGCATCCGGCGGCTTCGCTGACGGCAATGGCTTAGCCGCTGCTCTGGCCCTAGGAGCCTGTGGAATCAACATGGGCACGCGATTCATGTGCACTGTTGAGGCACCTATCCATATCAACGTTAAGGAAGCCATTGTGAAGGCAGACGAGTCAGATACCCAGCTGCTCCTTCGCCGGTGGAGAAATACATCCCGCCTCTTCAACAACAAGGTTGCGGCGGAGGCATACAAGATTGAGAAGGAGAGCCAAACGGGTGAATTCTCCGAGCTTGCGCACCTCGTGAGTGGAAAACGTGGGCGTCAAGTTTTTATAGATGGTGACGTTGATCACGGAGTAAGTGCCTTTCCCAAACCTCTTCTCTTACATGGCCTCCCTTTCTCCCCTGCCACATTTTTTCTCAAGCTGCAGTTGCACTGACCCGTACCGTTTCTCTTTAGGTCTGGACCGCGGGACAAGTCATCGGCCTTATCCACGACATCCCAACCTGTGCCGAACTCCTCACTCGTATCGAGAAGGAGGCAGTCGAAGTCATGGCCTCCACCCACAAGCTATATACGCCAGCCCCTCAGAGCAAGCTATAGATGATTGGAGAGCAGAACGCCATAGATGTGATTTAGAGATGTTTCAGATATAAGACCAACCTATATTAAGCCTGCCATGCTTCCTTTTTGACAGTATTTGTTTGTGGCCATCCTACACGATAACGCCTGGGTCAAAGTACCGTTTCCAGCGTGGGGATCATATCACACATGTTATACGGAATATTCCGTGGTCAACGGAGTATATAGTATCGGCCTTGTATCTTCGTGCATCGGAATATATATATATCTATTACCAATTTGATGTAGTTTCCGGTATAAATTCTCCGGCCGCAAGGGTAGGAATAAGCTAGCTTCCCTTCCGCCGCTTCCCCCTGAACCGAGGTGGAACCTTGCGGGACCCAAAACAAAAGGAAGAAAACAACGGAAGCTCTCACAGCATCAACGATTTGCATCTCTTGTGTCTCTCCCTGCAGAGAAAAATGTAAACAAGTCTCGGCTCACAGGGGCCCTGCAAGTAACTGATGGAGGATGGCGGGAATTCTGGAGTACCACGACTCCCAGGCTGACACGCTCGGGAGGTGGAAGTTATCTTCTTTGCTGGGCGCCCGTCACACCTACATAGTAGTTATTTAGATCTCAACGGCGATGTAGCGGACATCGCAATCTCAGTGCGCCAACGGGCAACGAAATAAACCGTCTTCCAGGGCCAAGAAAATAAAATATAAAACATTTTGGGCACAAGAGACATGCAGGAAACAGCTGCAACTTGCCCCCTTTTTAACCCTAGATTCTTTTTTTTTTTTTTACTCTCTCTCTCTTGAGGCCCTATCGAATGAAAGATGCAAGTTGCCATGACGAAAACGACTGGTTCTTTCAGCCGGTCCCCACAGATATCTGAACTCCAGGGTTTTCTTCAGCCAGTTGATGCTGATGCTGAATGCTGCTTCAACTCGATTCACAAGTTCTCAAATCGGCTCCTCGACAGGCTACGAAAAAACTGCATGCACCTCGAACAGTGAAGGACGCTGCTCATCTGAGTGCTGTGCGCAGAAGTAAGCGCTGGTAGTGTTTATTTTACCCCCTTTCACGCCACGAACTGAAGATCTTCGCCTCCTCCCTCTCTCTCTCCCTCTCCAGACGGAGGAGATTTCATTTGCGTTTGGCTACTGTTCGACCTTTGCCAACTCTTCCCCTTTCATCAGCTTGCATCAACTTGCATCAGCTGGATTCATTGATATATATATATATTTTTACACCTCCCCAGTCCAGCAGGGCCCCGTTTGCCATCCCTTCTGCTGCGGCAGCTTATCCAACCTTCTTTTCCCTCTTCCGCCGTCCTCTCTCTCACCGCCAGAACCATGCCTCTGTTTGCCTCCCTGTTTTCTCGTCGACGTTCTCGCCAGGCTCGAGAGGAGAAAGCATCTGCTAGTAATGCTGCTGGGGCGTCTGCAGTGCAGAAGAATGGGACCAACCATAAAGCTCCTCGGGTCGAGCTCGACCTTCCGCACATCAAACCCTCTGAACAGACGCAGCTCGAAGCCGATACCGAGCCCCGTACGCCAGCGGAAAACGCTGATGACAAAGTTGTGAACCCAGCGTCGATAGAGCTTCCCTCGTCGCCACAGAATGGCCAGGCAATGTCTCCTGGAACGGTGTCCAAGAAACAGTCGTTGATGTCGGTAAGGAGTGATGGACAACAGCAACCACCACAGTTCTTCAAGGAAGGCAAGAGGCGGAACCGTCGAATGTCTGTCTTCTCGTCTCTCAGATCCAGGCCTTCAACAGCAATGTCGACCGCAACAGAGCCGGCCCCAGAGCTTCAGATGTCGCCTGTCACCTCAAACGTCAGCCGAACTTACTTCCCTCCAGACCCAAAATTTCAACTTGACTTGAAGCCAGACACCTTTAGTAAGGCTTTCAACGGATCAAGCCTACCTTTTGTTGATGAGATGTTTGGAGATAAAGATAAGCCTGAATCATCGTCAAAAACATCTGGCTGGCTGGGTCAACAGAACAGTAACACCACCACCGCCGCCACTGCGTCAGATTCAGGAAATAATGTTTCACGAGGGTGGTTATTACCAGGTTTAGAATCAGTTATGGATGGAGATACCCTGAACACAAATACAAATGCTACATTAACCCAGCCCAGTTCCCCAGTCAATGGAACCTCTAATTCCCCGAAGAGTCTCCCATCACCCACTTCGTTACCACCACTATCTGCTTCACCAGAATCATCCAAATCATCTAGTCGTACCCCGCTGGAGAAGTCACTTAGCAAGAGTCTATCTCCAAACACACCCCAGGGTAGTGTCCCATCCTCACCAACCGCCATCACCACCACCACTACACCCAATGGTGTGACTGTGTAGTGGCATTGGATAAGAAAGAGATAGCATCAGGAAATGGTAATTTGGTTTTAGGCGTCCTAGGTGTTAGCAGGATTCAAAGTACAATAAATTGATACACTGTTCTTTTTACAAAGAAGTAAATTATTAATGGACCAGTATTATATGCAAAAGAAACTCAGGCAATGCAGGGGAAATGCACTGAAAGGCATGCAGATATTACCCTCTTTCATGTTTTATGGCAATGTGCAGTGCATCTATAATTGCTTTCATTTCTGCCGCAGGCCGTATGTGAGAATGTGAGTATGTGATGTACCCCGTACATCTCCACTCTCAGGCCCTGATTGGACGGTCATGCTCTTGATTAGAAAGGGGTACATATCTTTTCTTGTGGTACCACAATGTATCTAGTACTCAGTAATTCGAAGTAGCTTCCTACATAGTCACGCCTTGATATTTAGCCTAGAATATGGTCTACCCCGTCTACCAAACCGTACTATGTAATCGACTGGAAACTTACTAGATAGGACAGCATGTGGCAGCGACTCGACAAAGAGACTATGAGGAAATATTAGCCAGGTACATGAGTAGTGCAGAAAAGCAGGATCGAAGCCAAGTTCAAAAGTGACAGGGGTAGAGGGACCTGCAGGGATCAGCCGCCCGGGCCTACGATTGGATGGACGAAGATGAGTTATTCCGATGAAACACGGCTTCCAGCTCGTACATGGACAACATCAACTACTGTACCCCTTAGATTCACTACAGACAAAGATATGGAGATACATTACTTGGTTCAAACAACAATCTAAGCGTAGCGATCTGCAAACTATGAAAGAACAAATAATAATTTTTAAAAAAAAATGCAAGGAACAGCTGTACAATGGACTGATGCTAGAGATGATTATTTGCTGACGCAAAAGAATATATTAAGTACTAAGAGTATTATTATCTAATAACAGAAAAACCAACAGACAGTGAAGGTGGAAGTTCTATCCCGGATCTCAACCCTTCCAGGACAAAAGGAACAGTAAGAAGAGATGCGGCAGCATTGGCCTGTAAAAGAAACCACCAAGATGAATGCCGGTCGATGTAGGCTGAACCATGTTCAGATTCAAGACCATCGATGCCGAGAGGGCATTTTCCAATGCCCAATAGCTCTCCGAAGGAAAAGCATTTAGAGGACGTTCTGGACAGCACATTCGAGGCCAACGTTGGCGTTGATGAGACCAGCCTGGATATATCGTTAGCTTGATGAATTGATGATCATTGCTGAATTTAGCTTACCTGGTTGGTGTCACCGGACTTGCAGCAAGAGACCTGGGTCTTGCAGTTGGAGTTGAGGAGGTCCTGGACTCCGATGACTGCTGTAAAGGTGTGTTAGTATCCGGGGTTTTGATATCCAGGGTGTTTTCGGCTGATAACTTACCGGCAACGTCAAGCTTGGAGCATCCCTTGAGGAGGGAGAAGTCGCTGAGGTCGAGGTTGTCGAGGACTCCGAGGAGACCACCGGAGCTCTGAGAGCCGACCTTCTTGATGTCCTCGTTGCAGCAGGAGACCTGGTTGTTGTTACCGCAGGCAGTGACGAACTTCTGGAAGTTGGCACGGAAGTTCCTCTCCTGCTCTGGGGAGTAGCCGGTGCCGGGGTGGGCAACAACAGCGGTGGCAAGGGCCAAAACAGCGGCGGCAATGGAGAACTTCATTTTGATTGATTGGGGTTTGAAGAAGATTTCTTGAAAAAGAAGTCGATTGTTGGAGATTGAGACTGTTTTGGAGTTGCTGTGGGATGCTTGAGAGTGATGCTGATGAGAAAAAAAAAGTCGACTGATGGGCAGACTTGGACGTCCTTATATAGACCTTCTGAGGAGATTTGACAGCCCTCTTTCGGACTGAAAAGGGGTAACTGGCAGACAATACTGTGCGACAATTGAACTCAAACGCAAGGGAGATATCGTCTTTGCCACATTGAGGTTGGGTTGCAAATCCCGCTGCTTGCTCGTTTGCACAAAATGTGGTATGGCTGTATCAGGATCGGCGGGTCTAAGCTGTACATGCACGGCTTCAGTTCGCGATGGACATTACACCTGGACCCAAGGAAGCCCGCATCTAGCTTTCCATAGAAAAAATGTAATAGCCCCTCCGCTGTACATACTATGTACGTCGCAAGCGAAGCCATGGCTCCCGATAGGACAGATCATATTAGTCAAGCAAGGCATCCAACTTTGAGGTCCATTCATGTAGCTTGCAAGGACGTTGCACAGCGTATACAGAATAGCTGTGAGACCTATCTGCATCCTGTATTAATTCCAAGGTGCTTCCTACAATGCTGGAAAGCCACAATATTGGATAATTGCTTTTTCCACAGAAGGGAAGCTCTCTATTGGAGCGGGAAGCTGTGACTGCATGGGGGTTACAATCTGCAACCCAACTGCCCTGCTGAATATCTGTGGACCCCAGTTCTGATGATGTTTGCGGTTCACTCCCATATACCTCCGGTATAAAATAATAATAATGGGAGATTGCTATATCGGACGGGACCAACAAAGCATCACGCAGTTAAGCAGGCAAGGGAAATTTGTCAGGGCAGTCCTAGCAAGCTTTTTTTTTTGAGTCGAATCAATAGCGTGCAAAGGCGGACAGGAATAGAGATCTAGGCGCGAGCTTTTCCTTCAGCTCAACAAAGGAAAAAAAATGGTCCCTTCCCACTCGCTTGGTTAGGTCGCTTGACCGAAAATCAAATAGTCCCTCGCCCTAACACGCATATTCGCCTTACTGGCCACTCCAGTGAAGCGTTTGCCTATCGTTCAATCCATGATCGCAGTTCCTGCATTGGAGAGCGGCAAGCTCAAGGTCAAGGTACGGAGCATCCGTAGAGCACACCGTACGTATCCTGGATCGTTGTACAGGTGTAACTCCCAAGCTATCATGCATCGCCAGCTTTTACTCATCAATCTCCCCCATTGCTTTTGCTTTTCGCCGCCTCCTGTTTAGCTTGAGGTTTTGAGCACACTGGCCGCGTATTGAGGTTTCAGGAATCTTCGGGCTCCTCTGATGTTATGGCTGTTTAGCGGCGTTCTACCCCAGATTCTGAACGACTATCACTGGGGTCGCTTCCCGTAATTATTATTAGACCTGCAGTGATATGGGGAGAAATCAGGGAAAGATACGGCGTACTCCATCTGCTGCTCAATTTTATGTACCTGTGCTGGATAATCCCCGAGCAAAAGGAGGCGATCTGGACATCAAAGCATCCCTTCAAAAAAGCTTCTTGTCTACGAAGTTCTTTTCTGGATGTTCGATTTCTTTGCCTCCAAAAAGAGCTATGCAGTCAAGATGACATAAGCACACCGCCCTGTAGATCAGCTACCCGTATTAGTCTAGCGTCCCCGTTCCGAAAGCGCATAAGATCTGCATATTTTTTTACCCCTTTTTTTCGCGCTTTTGTTTCGCTACACATCTCAATCCTATCGTCGACTATTTTATGTTCGGGTGTTAGGGGGGGGAAGCATTTGACAGCCCAGATTCATATTGTGGGTCGCCGAAGCTGCAATCACTCGAGTTGGAAATTAAATGAAGTGTGAAAAAAAAATCTTTCTCATGCAGAAGGCAAATAGTATGCATGATGCGCCTGAGCAATGGTCACTGCTCTCTCGGTTGTCACTTGATGTATCTGATCTTCAAACCCCGATTATCGATCCCTTAACATGAAAAATAGTACCTACATAGTACATACATGACAGGCTAGAGCACACCAGCAAAGGAATTATTGCTCCTTTCCTTCTGGCTGTCAATTCGTGCACATGGATGATCGGTTGTTACTTTCATCGAGAACCATGGTGACGTTGGTGTGGCTTTTCATGCCAGAGCCCTTTAAGCCTCTGTCGTCCAATTCGATATCAAACCCCATAACTTTTCTATTTGTTTGTACGACTGATGAGGCCTGGATTCCGGATCACGTTAAGTGGCTACTGCCATTCTCCGCTTACAGTCCTCTGCTGCAAGACCCCGTTCCATCTCTGGACGGTCCGAGGCCCCAGCCAACGCCATCAATTCCCGCTCAAACTGACTAAGTATGTAGTCCACTGTCAATGCGAAAGACAAAAAAATTATTCTTTTTTCGATCCACAGCCAATTCAAAGTTCGTGAGTCGCAGGCAGGCAACTGGGTGTCGGTGCTCGATACTCCCGCCAGACTTTTTAACCAAGCATTATGGCTTTAAGCGGTCAAGAGAAGGCTCGAGTGTTGTGAGAAGTAAAACTTGGTTCCTGGAAGCCAAAATATCTATAAATTACTAATGGCCTGAAAGCTTCGAGATTCTCCACTCCTCGGGCCGCCAATATTATTGGGATCAGCCACCTCTGCCTATCAGTATGAGATGCATTTCCTTGATTTGGTCGTCTTGATGGCAGAAGATCGAAGATCGAGTGACATGCAGTCGAGATCAACTCTTGACTGTCATGAGGGTTGCGTGTTTTGCGGGCGAGGTGACATGCAATGTGCCAGCGTACGTAGTACTTCCTTGTTGTTGTACAGAGGACAGGCCGCTTCTCAATTATTCCATTCATTGACGGCTATCCCCAGCGCGGACTCAGTCCAGTTGCCCTGCCACAATCAGAGAGAACAGCATTCCCCGCCAGCAGGACTCGCTGGCACTGCGACGTGGACTGCGCTGTACACACACAATTCGTTCACTTACTCCTGGCCAGGCTGGATGCTGAGAATTCGGCGGATACCCGAGGGGGTTGGCCCTGACTGCATGAACTTTTACAGGCTCCTCAGCTCTGAACGCTCGATCCCAGGTTGTCATATCTTTCATCTTCTGCTACCTTCACGTCCAGAGGTTTGGTTGACCAATTCATCCCAAGTGCCTTTCAATATACTGCATCAGCTTCACTGCTTTTAATCCAAACACCCTTTTGGCAAAAGGATCACGATATCGGCTCCCCTTAATACTCCTCAAGTCGAAGATACTCTTCCATTGCAGCATGGACAGATATGTATCTACCCCTCGATTCAGCCTGTTTCCTCCTTTTGGCCCTCTCCAACTCCTTGCACCCAGTCCTTTCGATTTCGACTTGTTCCATGTACGACTCAGACATAACGCGGGGTAAACTGAGCCATTAGAAGGCCGTATAAGAGTGATGTCTACCTACTTTGACACGCGGTAGTCTGGTTGTCGACCAAAAAAAGGAAACTTACGAACTCATGCTTTGCATGGCCTCGATCTTTCTACCCTCACACAGGGCGACCTTGTCACCCGTTATATCGGTATCTTAACCGAACTGCTTGTCAGCAACCTAAAAAATTAAGGCTCCTATATCAGACGTGCGCCATAATAACAGCATGTACCATGGCCTGAGGCAAGGAATTTTGCATTGGGCTTTTAACCAATACAAAGGCTTAGACGCTTCGGATAAATCCTCCACTGCATCCCATATGTCCCAACCCCGCAATCTGTGTTGCTTGCGTAGATAATAAAAGAGCCCGTCTGACTGTATGTTTATTTTCCTTGTACTCTTGTAGGTTCTAGACTGCTTTTTTTTCTGTGGTATACATAGTATGCTGTCGTGACGCTTTCCCTGTTTTAGAAGTCGGCAGCCATTGCCATGCTCGGCACAAACATCCACCTTTGTAGAAGTATCAACATTAGGTATTCTCATATAAAGAGACGCTAGATATTGATGAGAGGAGATGCTGGCTTGGCTCTAGTTCGAGGCAGATAATGAATCCGTACATGATTCTTGATGAACCTGGAGAATTTATTCCAAGTATGGTGGTGTGATGTGCCATTGAGGGGGGGGGGGGGGGTTGTGGCAGGGTATTCCAGCAATTGAAAAAACCAGGGCCATATTCCATTAATAAACTAAAAATAATACTATAACGTACAACTATCTCTCGTCCCGATACATAAGTGAGAGCTTATTGTAACCGTAGAAAGTGGGTGTTTTGGTATTGACGTGGAGGTAGAGTGAGGGGTATTTATTTTAGATGCGGCTTCTACGGGAAGTCTTTGAGTTATTCAACTTCATATATGATATAGAAGCTTAAGGGGGGTAGAGTCCGGGGTATTTGGAGGTAATAGTTGGCAGGTTTGGCCGTATTTCTTGGGTTTTTTTGGTAGCATGTTGTTTGGTTATAGATATTTAGATCATATCTATTTTACAATTTGTAAATAAAAATGTTGTCGAAAATGCACCACACAATGATCACAAGTTCCCCACATCTGATTCGTTGCCAAATACCTCATCGTCATAGACTACGCCTTTAAAAGATACAACTAACTATATATATCCCAGCAATACCTTCGTTCATCAAAAAAAAACCCATATATTGCTATATTCAGGAAAAAGCGACACCCGACGCTCCATCACGTGATTAATGGTTACATAATAATTGATATGTGGAGTCAGCAGTAACTAGTCTATAAAAAGTTAGCGTCTTAAGGCACTTCTTCCATTCCATTTTCAAGTCGAACTCGGCCTTGGTGACCAGAATCCTCCTCTTGTTCAACTGCGCAGTTTTGCGATGACACAAGTACAGGAAGTGTACAGATGGTTTCCTATGTTCATATATCATAGCTTCATTTATATTCAATAATGGCTGCTGATTCGCCTGCAGAATCTTCCCGTCCTGCTGATGAACAGACACTACCGAGTGGGCCGCCTACATCTCCTGACACGGAGCCTATGCCGAAGAAGCTCAAGAAGGACGAAGTGCCGGAAGACAAGAAGGGAGATAATGAGGAAGATGGCGGAAAAGATGAGGGTGAGGTGAATACAGGAGGTGGCAAAGATGGCTCGCAACCTCCGCTTCCTGATGAAGAAGTCCCTCCCCTTCCTGATGAGCCGGTGCCAGAGGGTGTGGAAGATGATGGTTGGGATGCAATGTGGGATGACAATTCACAGGCTTACTACTTCTATAACCGTGTCACTGGGCTCTCTCAGTGGGAGAACCCTCGAGTACCAGACGCAACACAGCCAAGGCTTTCGGGAGCGAGCGAGGGTACGGATAAAACAGGGGGGAACAAGCAACAGGCTCCTCGACAGCCACGAGCTGCCGGTGGTTATGACCCGTCTATACACGGTGACTATGACCCGACAGCTTGGTACGCTCAACAAACCGAAGAGGACCCCTCTGCATCAGCTGCAGCTGGCTCTCAAGACCCTAATATCCTGTATACCGCGACAGGCACTTTTAATCGGTTCACGGGCCAATGGCAGTCTACTGGCTTGGGGCCAGAGAAATTCAATGACGAGAACAAAAGTTATCGACAGCTGAACGCCTTCTTTGACGTGGATGCCGCAGCCAACAGCCATGAAGGAAAGAGCCTCAAAGCTGAGCGGAGTGGGAAGAAGTTAACTAAGAAGGAGCTGAAAGCATTTAGGGAAAAGAGACGAGAAAGAAAGGAGGAAAAACGCAGAGCCTGGCTGCGAGATTAAACTCTTCCCTTTCGGCTGGTTTGGATCACACTTTTTGTATACTGCCGGATTCTGGATTTCTCTCTTTTTCTAATAATACCCGATAACCTCCAGTCGTTTAGATTTGCACGTCTTTTGCATCGATGGGGTGGGAGAGATGGCTGTGGTTTTGGGCCAGCATCTTGGGATACATATCTGGCGTTGGGCACTTCGGCACGTTTGTACATCTCATAATTCTATTTACTAGCTTTGATAAGTTTAGAATTGGGCTTATATTGTGTATACATTTTGCTCTATATTCCGATTATACCGTTAAAAATTTTACCATTTACACTAGCTAGGTTACACGTGACCTGGCTTTGCAGTAGGTCGGATGTGAAGATGTTTGATAAATTTGAGGCAGAGACGCAAAATATTCCAATCGTAGTTACAAATATCCCAGAACAATTGCTGTAAGTACTGTTATATCCCTATACCATAATTATATTCGCCAGTATTTGACTGGGTTGGAGTTTTCCACTTGAACGAAATACTTTGTACCCCTCCGAAAAACTCTCGAACATCTTTACATCAACTGGTAGATGAAAAAAGAATAGTTCTTCATCGTGACCCTTTTTCAAATAATTATTAGATTTTTTTTTTTTTTCATTAAACACACCTAAATATTAACTGCTTTCCTAGGAAATAAGTCACAGCAAAAGAATTTCGATTAACAGGGCTTAAGAGAACCAGTTTGACAGCCTGCAAAGAACCTCTCCAGGTTGGACGAATACCAAAACCAAAAAGTCCAAGATTACATCAAACTTCCTAAAAGTGATGACTACCACGCGTACAGTTTCTCTGCCCTTCGAGGCAGTGGACGATCTCATCTACGATGCCCGTGCAGGCGACCTAGAATCATTGCAAGCGGATATCACGAAATTTAGTCAAGAATATAACTGTTCACCGGCCGATATAATCAAAGCAGCCATTGATACAGAAGATGAGAGTGAAGGAGGCACTGGATCTTGCCTCCTACACTGGCCGGCAGCCAATGGAAACACCGGTTCGTGATAACAGATTCATCCGTCTTGACGCACGTCGAATAAATTACTGACTTCCTGCCATCTAGAAATATTAAATTATCTACTTAGCTTGCTCAAATCTGAAAATGAGGAACGGGACTCTTCAAATATTCAAATCATAAATCATAAGAACCACTCTGGCAATACCCCCTTACATTGGGCCGCTCTCAATACCCACCTCGAGTGTGTCAAGGCCCTTGTCAAAGCTGGGGCGGATATAATTTTGAAGAATAACGCGGGCCATGACGCTGTATTTGTTGCTGAGCAGTCCGACTGGAATGCAACTGCAACAACGGAGGACGAGGATAGGGGAGAGGGAGAGGATGCTGCAGAGATGGAAGGAAATGTGGAGGAAGCCGAAGTCTCCACGCCTCGAGAGGCCACAAAAGGGCAGCAGGTGGTAGAATGGTTGCTGTCCTGTGAAAAAGGCGCAGATATGGAGAAGAGCGCTGTGGATGATACCGACGTGCCAATGGAGGAAGATGGTGCTGGCTCAAGCAAGTAGGCATTAACTTCTCCTGGTCCATGCCCTCGATTATTCCTAAAAGAAGTGTTTTGTTTGCCAAATATTAGACTGTAGCTAGCCCCCCTGAGATGACATGAAATTCTCGACAGATTTATCTTAGCAGAATTCCATTCCATTATCTTCACTAGCTAGCTAAGGGTAGCAAGAAGCCATAACAACCGCCACATTAATTGCCATGTTCTTTTGATATGGGCATCAACTAGGCCTAACACTCAAAACAAAACGTTCTATATTTACAAATCATTGGCAAAGTTATAACCATCTCCAGAAACAGGACAGATGTATAACCAGCAGCATTGAAAAACACACCAAACCGGTAAGGAAGGGAAATTATTAGGTAGGGAATAATTAATATAATTGTAACAATAAGGAATGCAGAATGGGTTTTCGTATGAGTATGCATGAAAGGTGAAATCTTAAAAAGGTCGATGCTAGAAGGAAGTGAAAAAGGAGTATCGGCCCGTTGCAAAAAAAAAAAAAAAAAAAAAAAAAAAACAGGAGAAGGAAAAGAAGCGTAAATGAGAAGAGTGATGGCGTTAAATTAAATTAAGCGAGTTGTTTCATCAAGGTCCATGGCAGCAGCGGTAGTTTTCATACCCATTTTGGTGAGGTTCTCTATTGGAGTCCTCCGTCGAACTTCGCAGCTGTCATCTGATCCGTAAGAGCGTTGAGATTGGCCGTTTGGGTCACTGTTAAGCGAGCCATTATACGACAATTGCTTGGAGACTGGACCAACAGCGTGAGCTACATTGTCTATGCCAACTCTGAATTCACGATCTCTCCAGATGATGGTTGCACCGCCAAACACGCTCCATACCCATATGGGTAAGGCTAGGGTTTCTCGACCGAGCCATGCTAGGAACCATTCTAGGAATGACCGTCTCGCAATTGAGCCTGGGGCTGGAGGACGGGCGAACTGTGGTGTGTTTTCATCTACTTCGATGGTGACGGAGGATAGAAGAGTTCGGTATAAGAAAAAGTCAATCAGCATCCAGACGAAGACGCTGAGTCCCCAGACTAATCCAAAGGCAGACCATGTTGACAGGTAGTTAGAGCAGTATTGGCTTCCAAATAAGAGAGGAGGGATGCCTGTAGTGATACCAAATGCGAGGTAAGCAGAGCAGACGAAGCATTCGATGCCTGGCTCTACAATCGTTGCCAAAATAACGATGAATTTCCGAACACGGATCCAGCGGACACGACGGTCGATGTATGATGAGATAGGCATCTTGGTTACTGGCTGAATAGCGAGGTCACCAAAAACAAGGTCATGTTTGCCCCATTCTGATGGTCCGTCGTCTGTCTCTTCTGCGAGTTTGCCGTTCCACATGCGTTCTCCGAGAAGATGGTCCTCGCAGATGTTATCAGATAAGGAGTCTAAGCCTGGTTTTCGGGGATATGGTCGAGAAGGTATGACGTGATTCAAGGTAACTTGGTCAAGGTGTGAGCGTCTGAACATGGTCGACTTTCCAACAACGCAAGGAGCAACAAGAATGGTGTTGATGGCGCAGTACATCTTTGCATGCGAGGAGGAGAGAAATAATTCTTCTAGCCGCCCACCACCAATCGAAAGAATGGACTCGATGGGCGACGTTGGAGCAGGATTTGTAGCAATGATGCCATTCGGAGCAGATTTCGACACACCCTTGCCGTTTATAGCTTGGTTGGGAGGTAATATGGCGTTATTCTCGAAATCCCTTGCAGCTACCTCGCTGTCGACGTCAACAACAATTGGTAGGTGATGCACGAACTTGTACTTTTGGCCCTTGGAGTCCAGTCCACATAAGCGTTCTGCCATCCTCCCGCAGACCCCTCTCCCTAGCCAGACGTTGCAATCCACAACCCAGACGACATCACCCTTCAATTCACGGTATGCTTGGCTCATGTTACGAATCTTCGGGTTGGGCCCCAGCTCGTAGTCTTCATACTTTGGCTCGAGATATAGACGCGCATCCACGTCTGGGAAACGCGCAAGGACCTTTTCTATCACTGGGTAGGCGGGATCGTCCTTTGACGAGACGCAGAGGGAGATGCTGAGCTTGTCCTTCGGGTAGTCCTGCTGAAAGCTGGATGAGAGGTTCTCGTAGAGGTACGGCTCGAGGCCCTTGATGGGTCGGATAATGGTGACATGAGGAAGATTAGGGTCTGTGGGAGCCCTGGTGGCTTTCGGAAGAGGTTTGGAGTATCTTCTGAATCTGTATATGGACAAGTTAGTTATTCTTTTGTTGTTTAATAGTTATAGAGTTATGGTCCCAGGGCCAAACAGTCGAAGGGCATCAATAGAACGATAAAAAGAACAAGAACTCACACTTGTATGGTCCCTATCGTGCTAACAGTAACGACAAAGACATACCAGCCGATGGACAACCAGCCAGCAGCAACCAGCCAGAGACCCTGACCATGTTGGCTGCAGGTGGTGACCGAGTTAACTAGCGCACTTTCGGCCACCATGGATCGCAAGAACAATAACACAGCCTGAATTAGGCTGTTGTATTTCTTTTCTCTAGGTAGGAGAGACGAAAAGCTCCCTGGAGAAATTCTTTTTGAGGCGAATTTGACCAGCTTCAAGTCAAGCTCATACCTTTTTAGGGGGCCAAGTATAAAAAAGAGCGAGAGAGCACCAGATGACCCGTCTAATAAGGGAGAAAGATAGTAATAATAGAACCTATTTATGAAGGGAGTGTAACTCTTCTAACAGACTTGAAGTGAGAGAAGGAAGAAAAATGGTAGCGTCGAGAGAGAACGGGAAAGCAGGAGGAAAGAAAGGGCTCGACGCGTGTGGTGGCTGCGATAGAAATGTGCTACTTCGATGGAGTCAACTAAAATATGTAAACGGCCTGGAAAAAAAGGTCAAGGAAGGAAAAGGCGGTCCACCATCTTACATTTGTAGTAATTAATTTTAAAGTCGTGGATCCCCGCCTGGAGCACACCAATTAGTTGGAAACGATGCCCGCATGCGAAGCTTGAGAATGGGATGAATCCAATCCCCCCCCTGTATGTATACAAATACGGAGAGGCAAGGGGATCAAGGGGTCAGGTGAAGATGATAAGGACAAGGAGGTTGCCAGCAGTAGAGATATAATACGACATATATGTACATATCTCTTCAGTAGAAACCTTTCAACGCCTTTGATGCTCTCGGCTTGCTGATGCAGCATCAGCTTCATCTTTCATTACCAAATACCCCTTTCATATCAGCCTCAGGCTCCTTGTGGTTGGTCATATTCTCTACGATTGTGAATGGATGGCGTGAATGTAGTTGCTTTTTCCCCTCCCTTTTCTCCTTTTTCTCCCCTTTTCCATGATAGTTCGACTATTTAACTCTTAGCTCATTCCATCCACATGGCAGCTTCTTTTCATGACCATCTTCGACTATCTGGGCCTATTGGTGTGATGCTTTTGCCACTTGCGGGAAATAAGTAGGCGTAGGGTGGTAACAAGGGTTGCTTTATTTGTGCCTGAACGGCTGTTTCCGTTTTAGTGATCCATCCCGGAAAAAAATTCCAGCCTGTGGCACTTTCACAAGTTGAAACTCCAGGTGGATAAACTGAGAAGAAGTGCTGTTAAAGATAAGAAAACCAGGATATGCACGAAAACCTCGCTGAGGGGTACAATAATCGTTGTAATTGGCCAATCAAGCGTACGTCTTTCACAGCTCACTGTTAGTTAAATTATTAATTCTTCATGGATGTTGATGTGGCTGTGCTTACTAGCTCTCTTCGCGAAAGGTCCAGGCCGAGTCTCTATATCCTGGGTCATGCTGGTGTTTAGTTATGAGGACAGAGAAGTCAATGGAGACCAAGATGGCTTCAGTTCGTAAAGCCGCTGGAGAGAGCAAAACGTTGGGAAGAAATGAACAAGGTCGAAGTCCAAAAAAGGTGAACATATCATGTTGTGGCACGAGCGTCTCGGCCTCCAGAAGCTTATTTTTCTTCTTGGAAACCCAACTTCAACCTTCAACGACTTTGCTCAACGGCTTGCTCTTTCATCGTGTGTACGCGTCTGCGTTTCTAGTGCTTAAAAAAAGACAAAGACTCAGATAGGCCGAGTGAGGTGTTGACGACAACTGTGCGACCACGCCTTATGCAAGTTGACTCAGCTAGACGTCATTCACGGAGGATGCGGGATGGCAGCGTAGTAGCAGTAAGTTGTCGTTATTTTGTGCTTCAAAAGTAACTATGTTATCAAGCTTATGTTGGGGCTGACTGGCCTATAGGAATATTTGGTCAGACGGCTGGATGGCTGACGCGACAACTTGCATTGCAGTCGCGTGCTATTAGATACTCTGGCTGTCGAACCTTTGGTTCCGCTTAACCAATTTATCCTCTTTACGGAACACGGAATAAACATTCCGACAGTCGGCCTACATTCTTTGCAGTACTTTTCGTCTACGTCATCCTAGCTAACCTTTCATTTAGTTTCCTATGGTGTTCGCGTATGGACATATGCGTTTCAACGCCCTTTTTGATATCCCTCGAACCCACTGATTCCCCTTGCTGCGCCACGTCTAGATCTAGCTATAAGCTAGATAGCCTGAGAGAAAGTCAAATTACTATGAGGGATTTTACTCAGAGCTACATACATAGTAGTATCCCGGAATAATGTCCCGGCATCCCCAAGGAGAGGCTCAGCTGTGGCAGCCCTGGTTCCCACGTTAATTTGGCCATAACGTGAGTGACACGGAGGTTTATGGTGAAGTAAGTAGCTATTAACTGCTGGAGGCAATTGTAAGCTGAAAGGCCGACTTTCGCTATGCTTCTTCTGTTCTATATGATGATTGTGCTAGTGATATGTACGGCTGTAGCCGATGTTGCATTGAAATACACTATATAAAGGCACTGCTGGGAATACCATCTCATCACTCTATTTCACTTGCTTACCTTGTATCTCTCGCATTTTGTGGTTTTCTCTAGTCCAAAATGACGGCTGAGGGTGAGGCCGAAAAGGCTCATGTGGATTCCGGCATGCGTATTCGTTACGCAGATGAGGAACAACCTCAGGAAACCGGACGTATTCCCTTGCATAGAAAGACATCGGTTGGCTCCATGTCTATTCGAAGTGCACGTAGGGTTGTTTCGCCAGAAATTGTCCTTCCGATTGCATATCGTACCCTGTACGTAATCCATGCCTTGGTTGTCTCTTTACCGCTTACTTACTTTAATTAATAGTTCTTATAACGTCGAAGAGTCAATCCAAAGAGCGAATGAGCCACCTGTTAAAGGAGCTGCGCAGATTGTTGATGGTGTGGCCTATCCGTCTCTTACCCTCTCAGCTGATTGAAGGTACAGTTTTGCTGACCTCATATTGATATTCTAGGTATATCAGGGTTGGACTGGCATTCTGCTACGGTTGGCAACTTAGTATCACGACTGAATACCTCGATTTCCCAAGGTCTATCTACAGATGAAGCTCAGAAACGTATCGTCGAATATGGCAAGAATGCACCCACCCGGCCTCGTACCGAATGGTTTCGCAAGATCATGGGATACTTCTTTGGCGGGTTTGGAATCTTGCTTTTGACTGGATGTATTCTTGTCTTTATCGCCTGGAAACCCTTAGGAGACCCCCCAGCCCTCGCAAACCTAGCATTGGCTATTGTTCTCCTAGCGGTCTTCTTCATCCAAGCCAGTTTCAATGCCTGGCAGGACTGGTCATCCTCGAGGGTCATGGCTTCTATTACCACTATGCTTCCTGATGACTGCACTGCTATTCGGGACTCTGCTACCGTTGTAGTATCGGCTATTGACCTTGTACCTGGAGATGTGATTACAATTAAACAGGGAAACAAGTTACCTTCTGATATCCGATTTGTGGAGGTGTCATCCGATGCTAAGTTTGATAGGTCCATCCTAACTGGTACGCTCCCATATACCATCCCGATTACGATATTTACTAACTCCTTTAGGTGAATCGGAACCTGTGGATGGGACGGTTGAATCTACTGATAAGAACTTTTTAGAAACTCGCTGCATCGGCCTTCAGGGAACACATTGCGTTTCTGGTACCGCTACTGGCATCTGCATTGCAACAGGAGACAAAACTGTTTTTGGCCGCATAGCCAACCTAACAAACAAGCCGAATCGTGGACTTACACCAATCCAAAAGGAAATATTACGCTTCGTCTTGATAATAGTTAGCTTCATTGCCTCTGTCGTGATACTTGTCGTTGTTGTCTGGTATAGTTTATTATTCTCTCACATTACCGCTTCATCTTATTAATGTAGTCTAGGGCTGCATGGCTAAGAAAAGCACACCCCGACTGGATCAACGTGCCACTACTCATAGTCAACTGCGTGAGTATCGGCATAGCTTTCGTTCCGGAGGGTCTTCCCGTCGCCGTCGCGTTGAGTCTAACTATCGGGGCCAAAATCATGAGAAAGAATAATATTCTTTGCAAGTCCCTTTCAACGGTAGAAACTCTAGGATCCGTGTCTGTTATTTGCTCCGATAAGACAGGAACTCTGACGAAGGTAAATAATATAATGAATACCCCTGACCTTATGGGAAGTTATTAATTTACGTCTCTACAGAATGAAATGTTCGTGACCAACTGCTTTGCGGGCGGGCATGAATACGGAGCAGATGATGCCAAGAAGTTCTTTGGAAGCAGATGCAAATCTCAATATAATAATACTGCTCTCGAGCGCACTCACATTCTCGGTGCTCTCTGCAATGCTGCTGAGATAGATGCGTCAACTCTCAAGCTTCCGGCGCAGTCAATGAAAATTCACGGAGATCCCACGGATCAAGCTATACTACGATTCTCCGAATCCATGGAGCCTACCCAGCAACACAAGATGAAGTGGAAAAAGGTCTTTGAGATTGCTTTCAGTAGCAAGAATAAGTTTATGATCCGAGTTATGTCCCCCATAGCGCTGGGGGACTCAGATAATGCTGAACCAAGCTCAGAGATGTAAGTCTTTTATTTATTTTGATCTCACTACCTCATACTTATTACTTATGATTTCTAGGGAACTATCTATAAAAGGGGCGCCAGATATCTTGTTATCACGCTGCCATACGGCTCTTCAAAGCGATGGCTCGATTGCTCCGTTATCTGATACGGATAGAGAAACTATTGAAAGAGCAAAGGATGAGTGGTCTACTGAAGGAAAGAGAGTGGTACTAGTCGCCAGAAAAGGTGTCACTCAGGCTATTAGAAACTCTCTGAAAACGGCCCAGGCAGAGAAATCTGTCACAGATTTCGCAATGTCTGGTTTGACTTTCGTTGGAATGTGGGCGTTGATTGATCCACTGGTTCGTCACATAACGAAGGCTCTTTAAGGAAATCTAGCTTCTAACGAGCGATATAGAGGGATGAAATCCCAGATGTGATCAAAACTCTACGTGGGGCTGGCATAAGAATACTGATGGTGAGATTGCTGCTCGTTTTGCATGGCTATTACTTTTCTAACTGTATCCTACAGGTGACGGGGGATTTTAAACTTACAGCTCAAGCCATTGCGGTGAACTGTGGGATAATCAAATCTCAGGGTGCCTTGGTTCATTCCATTGACAATTTACGCCGTGACTTTGCAATAGAGCTACATGGCAAAGAGGAAGAGCAAGAACGTCCACTCGTCATCAGTGGACCGGAGTTGATTACCCTCAACGATAATCAGTGGCACCAGCTCTGTACTTACCAGGAGATCGTCTTTGCCAGAACAACGCCTGATCAGAAACTGCGAATTGTAAAAGAATTCCAGTCTCGAGGTAATATAGTGGCTATGACAGGCGATGGTGTAAATGATGCACCAGCCTTGAAGGCTGCAGATGTTGGGGTAGCACTGGGTAGTGGGTCCGACATAGCTATCGAGGCTGCAGATATGGTCCTATTGGACTCATTCGCCGCTATCGTTGAGGCTGTTAAATATGGCCGTGTCACCTTTGGTGAGCTTTTATTCCAAGTCTCTTTGGAGAATTTATTGCCTTTGCTAATCTCCCAATAGACAACTTGAAGAAAACTATCTGCTACCTTCTACCAGCCGGGAGCTTTAGCGAGCTTTGTAAGTTTGTGTACACCCTAACATTATTGGTCAGATAAGGAGTGAGGGCTGTCTGTCGGCAAATTCTAACTCTCGTACGAAGGGCCTGTCCTGGCAAGTACCTTCCTCGGAATTCCCCAGGCTTTATCGTCATTTCTTATGGTATTTTCTCCGGTTTTATACTTGCTCTGAAGTAAATAGCGGACACTAACTGGTAAATAGGTCATTATTTGGTAAATACCATCCGAAGCTGCGTGTTTGCAATGCCAATTGACTAATTTTCTTTGTAGTTTATTCACTGATGCTGCTGGCTCTATTACGCTATCTTATGAACAACCAGAGATGGATGTTCTCCTTCGCCCCCCGCGCAATCAGAAAACAGACCGACTTGTTAATAGCCGCTTTATTCTCCATGCTTACGGTTTCATTGGCGTGTATGAGTGCCTGCTCTCATTTATCATGGCTTTCTGGTATATGTCTGTAAGTCATCTCGGTATCTGTGATAGAAGGGAAATAGTCTATGACTTATACATTAATTTGCTTAAATAGAGACGTGGGATTCCATTTAGTGCCATGCTTCTCAAGTTCGGCAAAATGGACCCTCAATATGACCCTTCATATGTCACTGAAATATCCAACAAGGCATCTTCCATCTATTTTGTTAACCTTGTTATTCTACAATTCTTCAATTTGCTAGCTACCCGAACTCGGAGACTGAGTATATTCCAACAGCCACCGATATTCAATAAACAAACACAGAACCCTCTCCTCTTTGTGGCTATGCTATTTTCACTTATGATCATTTTCATCTGTGAGTCAAGCCCATCACTAACAATAATTTTCTTGCCCTCGTATAACTGACATTGGCCTGAAAGTCTGCTATATCCCTGGAGTTCAGAACACTGTGGCTACGGCAACGGTTCCAGTGGAGCATTTCTTTCTTCCTATAGCTTTTGGGTTAGGTCTCCTCCTGCTAGATGAGACAAGAAAGTATTTTGTTCGCAAATACCCGAAGGGCTTATTGGCAAGACTTGCTTGGTAGGCGATATGGGCATTAATGAGAGATCAAAAATATTGGTTTCCGGGGCGGTGATTTTGAGAATGAATGAAAGTACAATGAAACGAGCCGATTTATGTTAGAGAGCATTGATAGGATTTTGGCGGTTAGCTTGACATACTTCCTTGTTATGAATATCTTAAACGAATATAGTTAAATTTTTTTTCTATTATCAATATATATTATTCTCTCCTCGTGTGGTATAAACCCCTTCATAAAAAAAACATCAAAATCAAAATAGCTCCGGGTATCAGCCGTCTTTCACTGTGACCGGCCACCTATACTTCGCCTGGTACTCCAAGGATTTCGCAAAATGACCAAAAAATATATGTACCGAGATGAAAAGGTATGGTTGTTTGTGGTCGTGAGCACAGCCACTTCCTCATTTCTTCTTTTTTCGTATTAGATTACCAGCTAGAACATTCACAGAAGGTGCGCTGGGCGCCGGCTGTCCTTGGGTTCCGGTATTCGTATCCTGCTCAGTTGGTTTCGAGCCTTCTGATACTACTTGGGTGGACGCTGCATGAGGAGGCGCGTTTGTACTTTCACCCAAGACTATGGAGTTTGTGCTAGGTTGTCTTTTTCTTTTCCGAACCAGCCCATCCCTGAGTACATTTGTGGCCACTCTGGGTCCCGCAGTGGAAGCTGGTGGTTGTGATCCGGGTATGGGTGCTTTCCCAACGATTCTCAAGCCTCTGTTGCCGCACCCACTCAAAGAAGAAAGCTTTTCAATCCATAGCTTTGTGTTCACGGTGGAGTCCTCTTGGTTGGAAAAATCGAAATCTAGAAGATAGTCTGCGAGAGCTTTATAATCACTGTTGCTGATCTGAATTATTGAGTCATCAACATTTGTAGTGGTCTTCAGCGAATTTTTGTTAACATCTTTTTCCTCTGTCTCTTGGTCGATATTGGTGGTTTGACTCTGGGTTGCTAAATTGGCTTCGGTAGATGCTTGTCCCGAGCTCGCGTTGATGGTGACAGGTGAAGGTTTGACAACCATCCAAAGGAATCCAACTAGCCTCCCAGCTGAGCACTCCTGACGATACGACATCATTTCCCAGAATTGGTCGAGAGTTTTCACGCTATGCCATCGCCCAGAGTTTTTCAAGTTATGAGGGGGGTTTTCATCAGTTATTTCGTCATCGAGGTCAATTAGAAACCGCGCTTTGGGGTCATCAGGGAACCGAGGAACTAGACACCGTGGAGGCGCATCGGGATAGGAACAAATTTGGTGGAGAGGATAATTAAGTCTCCAGTGGCTGCCAGGATTATTAATGGCCCTTTCTCTTTCTGGGAGAAAATTTCTTGTCTCAAATGTATCACAGCCGGGGACGATAAGATGTGCCGTAACATGTTGTGCGGGGGAGGTAGGGGTAGGAGGCCTGGATTGACTGTGATCACTTTCTCGCTCTATGGATTGCATAATAGGGTCAATCACACGGCACCACCATTTTATCAGCCCCCGATCATCCAGAATATGTTTCCCCTTGTTCTCTGAGCTTCCTGGGAAGAGGTATTGATCCTGAGCTCGTGCGAATAGGGAGAGAACAAGGGTTATGTCAGGCTTCTGGTAAATGCGAACAAGATGGTATAAAAATGTGCTTAAGACATTCCTAGTCAATGAGTATGCTGCTGGTGAGTTTGGATCATGGTTTAAGAGAGAGAGATAGCCGGTAGAATCAGCTTTAGACACAAAGAGAGTTGATAACTTGTCTGTTGTGTATACCAGCACCTCAATTGCAAAGACAAGCAGCTCATTGTCATCTAAGGCATTTCCACTCTCCGTCTGTTGGCCTGTTCCTTTCTCATAGTCTGGATTGATTGAGACAGCTAGGAAATGCCGTTTGCATATAGTTGGCTCATCAGGTTCACCTAGCGGAGGTGAGAAAATCGGTGGACATGGAGTCGAAGCATCAACAACATGCCTGACCACCAGATTTACACCCTTACGGATGGCCTGGCTAAGTGCTTCCTCTAGTGTCAAAGGACTCATGGAAATAGGATGCAGAAAAGGCACATAGAGTTATCCACAGATGATGTATAGAACTGCTCTGATATAATGAACAGAGAAACTTGGTTGGTTCAAAAGCCGCGATCGATCCGATCGATATTAGTAAGCTCTTAGTAAAAAAGAAGCTTATTAAGCAGATATGTTAGTCAGCAAGGTACAGAAACATCAACGCCAAATCGAAGTTAAGACACGACAAACCAAGCAACCAACCTGAAAGGACTTGACATGTTACTGGACATTATTCTACTAGACTCCTTTATAAAGACTAATATAGATTTTATGTTGTGATGACACTGAGTTCTGAACCATGACACAACACATAAGGTGAGAGACAGAGTAACTAACGCCAGGATCTGAGATGACTGGAGCAAGGGCTTAATCTGGGGCTTGTCAAGTCTTGACGGCTACATACCATCAGGATACTTATACTTCTTCCTTACACCCGCGAATTGCTATAGGTAATCCTAGCCGGGCAAGTCCTCTGAATGCCTCCTATGATGGGTCCAACCTTGGGATACCCCTTACTATGTATGCGCGTGAGCCATGTTCTGCGGATACCAACCACCACGGCTCCTGCATACGGCCTTTCATCTAATTGGAGCCAGGTGGTTACTCACAGGGAAGTCTGGGCGTATATGCATGAGCAGGTTAGGGTCTATCGGCTCGCACCACTAAATATTTAAAGCAGTTCTCCCCGCATCCCATCCCCTCGATCTGATCCTTCAAAGCGATTCACACCACCAGCAACATACCAAGCAACCACCGTTCAAGCGAGCCATAAGACACCGAAAAAATGTCCCTCCTACCTACCGTTCGTCGCATTGTGACGGGCCACAATGCCCAGGGAGAAGCTATCTTCGATTCCGATGCCCAACTCGCTCCCTACAACCCCGCTACTCCTGGTCCCGACCCCGCCAAAGAGGGAGATATGGGTTTCACCACCGTGTATCGCACAACCAGTGCTCCTGCCGACTGCACGAATCCATGGGTTGATATTCATAACAAAACTGTCGACTTGGCGGATAAGACCGGTACAACGTTGCGAGTTGTCGACTTCGCGCCCGGAGTTCCTGGCCTGATGCATCGAACTGTTAGTTTGGACTTTGCTATCATTTTAAACGGCGAGATTGAACTGGAACTTGATAATGGCGTTACCAAGATGGTGAAGCAGCATGATATTGTGGTGCAGAGAGGTACTATCCATTCGTGGAACAACAAGTCCAATGAAAATGTGCGGGTCCTGTTTGCTCTCCTCCCATCAGAGCCGGTTAAGGTGGGCGACAAGGAGCTGGAGAGTACTCCTTTACCTAAATTCTTACTTGGCGGAGGTGCAGACTCCTGAGTGATCTCTTCTCGACTGAGATTAGGCTCATTCATGCCGTGGGATGCTTAAGGTTATCTTAAATACCATTTATGATAATGATAACCTAGATCTCTATTCGAAAATTATATAATATTATATTGAGATGTTATAAGGCATAGTAAACATGAAACATTGACATAGCAGAGTCTCTTCTAGAAGAACTCCTTGGCAGCATGGACATCATCTGCGTTCAACAAGGCCACACCTTCTTTCCAGAGGGTCCTCCACAGCTCATTTCTCACACGAATTGGCCAACCGGGAGTCTCCCAGTACCTGACACCAATACCCTTAGTTTTTGCCTTTTTGATCTGGTCACGAATAGCTTCAAGCTGAGTGCTGTTAAGCGGGTTCTCGCCATCACTAGTAATTTCCCCAACAACCTCCATGAGACTGGTGGAAGCAATTGGTGAGATGAGGGAAGTGAAGCCAGTCAAGTCCTTGAGCGGCCCATCATAGAAGTAGTCTCGGTCTGCAACCGAAACAACCTGGTTGAGTGGCGTACCGCCAGTTCCAATGACGGTGACTGCGCCCGGGACCATGGTCTCATTGTTTTGGATTTTAGTCAGGTAGTTGGCGTCACGGAGTGGCTGTAGAGCCTTGACGATATGAGGCCAGGCCTTCTCACCAGAGTTCTTGACATCGATCCAGAGATAGAGGGTTTGACCTGCAGAAGCGTCGAATACACCGCTGTTTATTATTTTAGTTGATGCAATAGTTGGTGAAGATGGGAGAGCCCCGACTTACTGTCTGGTAGGGCCATTTACAAATGGGCTCTTGGGGTTGGTCTTCTTGAGGACGCCCATGAGAGGGTCGATGTAGAGGGACTGGAGGGTACGTTCCTTGGACAAGGCTGATTCCTCATGCCCAACCTGGTTCGTTACATCGTCAGAGGGTATTCATGCCAAGTTAACATGACTTCACGTACATAAAGAGTGTCGTTGAACAGGAAGACATCGGCTTCAATGGAGATACAGCCGACAGACAACGCTAATTGAAGGTCAGTACTGTCTGAATCATCCGTAATAATAGCAGAAATAGATATTAGCTGTATCGTACCGGTATAGAAAGGGACATCTCTCCAGTAATCGCTATTAAAGAGCTAGTTAGCTGCCGTCATTCTACCGCCATGAAGACACACCACTTACTTGTGAGAATGCACCGGGATAGGAATGATACCGCGAGTCACGTCCGTTGGATATCTGTAGATGGGACTTCGGTCTGTGTTTATCAGGATGTTTTGTAGTGGTTCAGATATAGCACTGGCAGGCTCAAGGAAGACCGCGAGCAGTGCGGCAGAGGTAAGAAAGGATGACTTCATCTTCACTATAAGCCGACTCTGTATCGCAAAGAAAAGAACGACTTGGGCTCGCAGTTCGATATCCGGAGCGGGCGGCCTTTATATAAACAGAGCAGCGAAAAATATATAACCCTAGATTTAACGTATCCATGGATGTAATAACTAGACGAACATGGATGTTTGCTTGCCAATTGGTTTATCGCGGCTTTCCACGTGTGAGGCTGGCTATGGGCCGCTAAATTGTTATTTAGTTACAGGGAGGCAAAATACGAAGAAGGCCGACGGGGGTATTAGAATATCTTAACTGGTATACGAAGAAAAGTAGAAGATGGTAGCAAAGCAAGATGGGCCGAGCGAGTGACATGATACAGCAGAGAAAACGACAGTCGTAAAAGCAAGGCAACTCGAATATAAAAGAGCAAGACGGTGGATGGAATAAAGAGAGACTATCAAAGATATGCTAAACCTCTCTCACCCGGACGGTGCCTCCTGGCTCTTCTCGTCCTTCCTGGCTGTTACTATTACTTCGGCCTGTGATGTTCAGACTCCCAATTCGCTGCACCAGGCTGCTCCCCACGGCATCAACCGCGCCCTTGGGAGCAAGTAGCGTCGGCCCCTGTGCTGCCGTCTCTTGTACTCTGAATAGCTTGATGGATGTCCCGTTCCAGACACCCACGGTTCCCGGAGTCGAGTTGGCAGCCGATCCCACGACCATTTCGCTAGCAAAGATAAACCCCCAGAGAAGCGACTCGTACCAGCCGAGAGAGAGAGGCGACCATTCGAACATGTGCACGCGGATGGGTGATGGCTCAGCTAGTATCGATCTAATCTGCGGAGCTGCGGCGAAGGATGGGAGCTCTGATATCAGAGTCCGAGCTTCTGGGTTTAGTGAGGACTCAAGGGCGACCGCGGGGATGCGATGTGATATCGCTGATATCACGGTCAGAATAGTGTGAAGGGGGAGTTCGGGTACCCAGGTTTCAATCTGTTTTTTGTCTTTCATCAGTATATGTAACATCATATCAGAGCTGGGGAGAACACTTACCCATGCTGACGTAGGCACAAAGCCACGAGCATTCGTGGTGACGGTGGGGGCATAGCTGTTTAGACTCGTCATGCTGTTTTGGCGGGAAAATGTCGGCTGGCCTGCTGGCATCTTGCCTCGTGCTTTTTCAGACAAACCTCGAAGCTGGAGAGGGACAGACTCATCCAGTGGTGATACAGGTGCTGAGCAGAAACTTTCAGCAGTCGGAGAAGTTACTTGAGAAGCAGGTTGGCCACCATCTCCCTCTTCGTCTGAATCATCGTCTCCAATGGCAAATGTCCCATCTTCCTCTTCCGGGACATGACTTAAAGGCCGCCTCCCGTTTCCTGCCTCATAGGAGTCTCTTGCATGGGTGCGAGAGTTAGTTGAGAAATCACCACTAGAACTAGAAGTAGCTTTCCGCAGTTGATTCTGTTGCTCTATTTCCTGCTGGCCACTCTCTAGAGTGAACGCACGTAGAGATTCGAACCGGTGCCTGGATTTGAGCACAACATAGACCATATATGCGTTTTCTATTCGTTGTTAGCAGTAAAAAAGGTAGGATGGAGATTGGAATGGTGACTGCACTTACTACTAAACTGATGCTCCAGGACGGTATTTATGAATTCAAGGAGGGAGGATAGAAGGAGATGGTTGGTCTCATTGGCCAAAAGGAAACTCGGGGAAGACATTGAAACGAACAGTTGAAGAATCTTGAAGGCACAGGCTGGGGAGAGCCGTTGGGCGTAAGCTGCTACATTGTTGATGATGGCGAGGAGAGCTGGGTATACGGCATCTAGTTTGCCTTTACTGGTGGTCATGAGGGTATGGATGGACTATCCGCTGTTAGATCGAAGGAATCACTACCGAAATCATCAAAAAGTAAACTCACAATGATCAAAAAGTCACCGTAAGTGCCACCGAAATTCTCCAGCCGTATGCTAGGTGGCAGAGTATCCTGAGCCTCGAATTTCCTAAAAAGATTTTTCCCAAAGTTCGGTTCAACGCTCAATGTTTGAAGCAAAAAGACGCACATCTTGACCAAGCCATTTTTGGACGGGTCCGTCTTATACTCGATTGCGTAGAAAGTGCAAATGACGATAAAATCATGGGCGCGATTAGAGTCTACAATGAACGATCTGAACCGTTTGTTGCACTGGACCATTTCCCAGAATAGCATGAGCATCTCTGGTGCCCATTTTATTGATTTCTGGCTTCCTGGCAGATATGAGGAGGTTGCTTGCATCTAGGAATATTGTTAGACGAAACAAATATAGTAGTAGGAAGGCTTAAAGAGTGCCCAGCGTACCGGCTGATTCAGTATTCTAGTCATGCCTTCGACTAGGAACTGGAAATCTTGAGGCTGATGCAGCCTTCCGAGAAAATGGCGATAGTAGTTCTTAGGCAGAGCACCACGGCCGTCTTCTGGGATAGGGTAAAGAAGGAGGGCGAGTAAGAATTGTAGACAGTAAATGACGAGTATCTGCTTGGGATCTTTCCAAACAACATGATCGTATGGTAACCGCCATGGTGTAGGGTTATATTTAATTGTCTGGGAACCACGTCAGCTATGATATTATTCCTGAAGTGCAAATGTGGGAGCACCATACCGTATTCAGCAGAGAGCAGAGTAGAGACATGACCAGCTTCTTCTCACCACATGTAACGAGGTAAGTGAGAGACTTCACTCCCTTCACGGGTAAAAGGTCTTGACTAGAGTGTTAGCTGGGATGGAACAGTTGTTTTTTTGGGGCAATAAACCACACATACTTGGTTGCATGTACATAGACTGGCCGGTAATGGTGAGCAGCAGCCTCAGCACCTCAGTCCGATTGCTTTCCAGCTCCTTATTCGAGCCCATTGCAGTATTGCACCCTACACCACTCTGCCATATAGAATACACCACTTTTCCCTTTGACGCCGGCACCTGTGGTATTGTAAACCCGCTGAAGAATAGCAAGTCTAAAAGCGTATCCAGCAGTTCCTCAGCAAGCGGTTTGACATCTTCGTAATCCTCCCTTGCTACCCCTCTCCTGCCAGTCTGTCCATTTCCTTCCTCCTCGTCATCTTCATGGCGGGATTCATCAAAAAGCACTCGGGACGACAACTGCGCCTTGCGAGACAATTTCCGTCTCCTCCTCCAGAAGAACTCATCTTCCCACTCCTCCAAGTTATCAGTCTCGTAGATATACGGCAGCAAACGTGTCAGGATACGGATACAGTTCAGCGCGTCCTTTGCAGGTGCAATCTCAGGGTCGGGGAACGATGGGTGGTGACGTAGCGCAACCAGACGGGAGCATATTGCAAGTAATAGAGTCTCTAGATTGGATAACGACGTATCGCGGGTTCGCCGTATGTCTACGGGCGAGAACAGACTGAAGACATCTTCGACCGACTCTGGCAATTCCCAGAACTAAATGAGTTGGTACACCAGGTCAACAACGCCCGCTCCGTAAGCTCTGGGGAAGTTTAGGATACGTACCCCAGTCCAATACTGATCGTCTGGAGGGATGTTGGCCTGCTCAGAGAGTCGGAAAATGCCTTGTTTAAAGACCAACTTGGACTCCGAGGCACCCATGGCCGGGCAACGCAAGAGAGTGTTGACGAGGTTGAGATAGTTGATGGGCAGCTTCGTGAGTACAAAACTGGGAGTTGTGGCGTCTTGTTTGAGGCTAGAGAGACAAAAACTGCGCCAAGTTGAAACAGCCAGCAACAAGGCCAGATATTCATTTGTTCACTTGTTCATCTAGCTAACAAACGTTTTATTCAAAGAGTAGGTTTTCTTGTCTGTTAGTTGGTTAATATTTCGAAGATGCCACGGTGTTACTTGTTAGATACCATAGACATACATATCCATGGGCAGCGAAGTTTGGACATCCCACCTCCAGAGGACATTCGAGGTATCCTTTCTGTGGTAGATACTAGACAGTTATTTTTTATGTCACTGTCATTTATGTCATTAACAGGTGAAACAAGGATGTGTTTTATGTAAATATCTGATACTGCGCTGCCTTGGCCATAACCCTTAGACATATTTGATATCTCCTATGAGATCTCGTTCTCCCTGGTTTAGTTGTTTTGATTCAGTTCAAGTGTGTTGACAGTAGTTGAGAGGCTCCTATGCTATAGAACCAGGCAGGCCTTCTCCTCGCTGAACCCATTATATAGTTACAGAAGACGGAGCATGCCGATAAATATATCAGTCTTAAAACTTCGGTAGCTAAAGAACCAGTAATAGCACAGGAATATTATTAACATCTGTCAATGTCAACTCGAGTATTTCTTTTTTTTTCTTCTTCTCTCCTTTTTACCCGCTCTAGATCAAGTACAAGCCATGCAACAACCCGTCTGTTTGATGCGTGCATATAAACCTGCCACTGTGGTACATGTAAGAGGCGTTGGAAGCCGTGCGACCTGAAGATCCGGTACAAACTTGTTATCCTCCGTACCACATAGGGTTGGCTGTATACATAACTAGTATGTGCCTTTTTTTTTTCCTGCTCCTTCAGGTGGAACCGCGGATGACGCATGATCCCTGCAACTCTAAGGCCTTTTTTTAACCTCACCTCTTCCTCTCGCCATTTTTCACCTTCTCATCTCTTCATCCCTCTCACCGAACGTCATCTCGACGTAAGGACATAAGTTCTTGCTGCTGGATGGATATTCCGCTGGTGACGGTTAGACTCAGACATACCCGCCGAGAGCAAAGTCACAGACGACAACCTCTTCTTTGCTCGAACTTCCCTCGACTCCCTCAATCCACGACCTGCGACACCTCTCAAAACCAAAGATATCGACCTAGTCGAGACAATACCATCTGCTTTTGCGGATGTCTACCTTGTTTGTGAAGCCTGGTGTCCATAAGAAGACCGTGGAAGAATTTATGCGTCCACCGCTATTCGGTTTATTTTGGCCTTGGATATCAGACTGGGCCGGGCTTGGTGGACGATATATGGGATGTCAGGTGTACTCCATGAGCCGTCTCGCGCGGTTATTTCTGGCTTTGTATTTTTGCTATACCATATTTTTCGTATTTCATACATAAAACACTGTGATATCTGGATATCACAGTATATTTTTGTTGTCTGTTAAACTCTCCAAGTGTTATACCTTATCGAGGACCCCGAACTTGATATCCCTCTGTACTTTACCTCCTGGCCCTAAACATATTATGTGATCTAAGATCCAGGTTTTGTCTCCCATATCCACGGCAAGTGCAGACATGAACTCTTTCAAGCTGGTAGGAGCTTCATGTATGGGAGTAAATCCTCATCTTCTTGGCTCCCTGGCCGAAGTCGAACCCACATCCGTAGGAAAGCCATATAGGAGAACATATATACCACTAGACTACCCCAGAGAGTAATGTGTGGTACTGGTCATTAACTGCCTCTGGATAAATGGACTCTTACAGCCCCTTCTGAAGGCTCTCAGGATGCTGTATTATACCACAGACAACTAACAGAGTCTGGAAGATGAAAAAAAATACACATATAGAGGTAGGCCATGAACATCAAACTGGTTCCTTGCCTTGCCCTATCTTCCTCTATACTGTGTGGTAGAATGGGGGATACAACTTTCCAGGAGATCCCTTATAAGGTCCCTTAGGTTTGTGTCTTGCACCGAAACCCGCTGGCCTGGTCTAGTTGGTAAGCGCTGTGGTTATGGCGTAATTCCAGATTGGAGGTACTTGTCGAGAGATGTGTGCTAGCAAACCGATCCTGGTAGTATCCCACAGTGGCTGCCCACTAGATGTCTGAGAAATGCGGGCGTAGGAGAACAACCAAGTCATCGCGACCGAGTTTTCGTAGGGATTACTGCAGAATCCTGAGCTTTTTTGACTACTTTTTACATCTTCTCCCCGATATCACCTTTTTTTGGCCCCTAACCTGGCTTTCTTAAAGTGTCTTCGAGATGCCGTCGAGCCGCCGCGTTATGCGATGCTCCTTTTGCACATTTGTCCGTCTGCATGGCTGCCCAAGTACCGTCTGAAGGCACCTGGACACCGTGGGTTCGAGTCCCGGCACTCGCCGAGCCACCCCCATTTTTGTAAATTCAACCTCCCCCCCGATCAGTCTCTTTTTTGCTGGATATGAAATGTATAGATTTCAAGGATAAATACACCCTTTTCAGCATTCCAATATCACCTCTGGATGCCGAGTTATTAGAAAAGGGGCGTTTTCCACTATGTTTTTATATTCACTGCACCATGCATATCACCAAGGTTTTCCCCTTCCATACAAATAATCTGATGTCTATTCTCTGCAAAGAAACAGCAATTCTTATACTCTAAGAGATTGAAAAGCGAAAAGGCACTGATAATAATAGTAGGAGTGAAGTTTGCTATATTTGTTTGCTATTTTGCTCCTGCATTTCCTCTCTAGGAGCTGCCTTTTCTCTCGCTATCAACAACAGCGACCGTGTGCACTCACCACCCTATTATCTCGGATATCTACACACCACGTCGTATATTCCCTTCTCCCGACATTGGATTCCACTCCCAGAGAACTTTATATGCCCAGGATGCAGTCAGTTACTGTGTACGTAACTATTTAAAGTCCAGTAAGTGCTGGGGGGGCTGTGAAGAAGCCCACTTACCACTTTAACACTTTTCACTAGCCTCCGCTGACTGTAATATAGCTCACGAAGAGGCTGAATGAATATCGAGGTCATCTCTTCTCTTTTATGGTCGTGCGTCGGTAGGCTGGGGTCTGTTATTTCGAAATATCACCTTTGGCGTCCCCTGCTAGCAACTGGCGACAAGTTACATCCCACAACCTATGTTCAACACCGGAGAGACCCTCATACTTTGCTTGCCAGACCCTGCTCAGAGATGTGTGTTTAAACAAGGAGATCAAAACAATGGGGGTTGATAAAAGATATTGTTCACTGTGCCATTCATGGACAAAGGTAAGGCTCGCTCCATTTCTTTACTAGCATATGGAACATTACAACCCTTCTATGTGATAATCTAGATATTGTTGTGTCCCTGTTCATTCCCCTTGCCTTATATCTAGCCTATATCTATCTGGCCTTGCTCTGGTCAGGAGTCACTCCACCACCCTACAAGCCTGAGCATCGCAAGTGAAGAGCATAGAGCTGATCCGGCTGCCCTCAGTATCAACATAGCGGCCGTGGTTTACTCTACATATCCCAGATATTCAACATTTTTACTTGTCTATTTCGAAAGAGAAATACTACAACTAAAGACATACCACAGCCCCAGCCTTGTTCTGCGATGGAGTCCACCTTTCCTCCTTTACCACCGCACCTCGAAGCGCAAACCCTAGAAGTCACTCTTACTAAGAACTGCCCTCATCCTTCACATAACACGTCCCAATCTTCTGAGGATATGGAAGCAGAAGCAGTATCATCTCCTGCATCAAAATACTCAGATCCAAGCGACATCTCTACAAATGACCCACCCGCAAGTTTGCTGGAGCACTCCCCACCTATAACCGAAACGACAGCCAGCTATGACAGTGAAGACATATCAGAAACAGACTCAGACTCTATAGAGATCCTCATCGATGAAGGAGATATTTTCTCCAAACCGTTCAACATGTCTTTCATATCAGTGGCCAGCACTGAGCTAGTCGACGACCTTGACGAAGGGAGACTATTATCTCTGCTAATCGAGGCATATGACCTGATTTGCCCAAACGAACTCCGGACAGGAATTGAAGATGGAACAATTAGCTTGGACTTATCACTTGAGGATGATTGCGAGTGTGATGAAGAAGCTAGCTACGATACCGAAGAAGAGCTCGAAGAGAAGGTAATGGCAGAAAATGATAGACCTGGAGTGCATGAGGGGAAGCGCTTCATCGATGGTATATTTACCTGGATGAAGCGGGTTCCAGGCACCGATGAGAGTGAGCTGGCAGTTTCCCCGTCAGAGGATCCCTCGGAAAAGGAGTCTAGCTGTGATTTGAGAAGAAAATCTGGGAATAGCGATTTACATCTTGCTTATGAGACTTCTGAAGGGCCAAGTGTATAGATGCTTTGATGGATGGATGTCCATTCTTCTTGGTTACTATTTACCTTTGGAATATTGAATACTAAACTTAATCTTTGCAGCCATTAGATTATTTTATATCACAGTACCCCCAAAGTCTATGGGGGCGTGGATTTTCCCTTAATGCCGTTCGGGGAATATACGCCCGCAACTGGCACTTTGTGGTGACTTTGCATACATAGTAGGATTGAAGTGGGTTCCATGTCTATTTCTTCTAGTAATAACTTCCTATTGCATATCAATTAACCAAAAGAGAGGTGCAGTATAAAAAGAAAAGAGCAAAAACGATAACCAAACAATGCTCATTCCATTGAGAAGTCAGAATCCTTATTAGCTGGCTTTCGCCTTCAGAATAACCGTCAAATTCCATATTAAAGCTTTCATGATGCCTAATTGGGGCGACCTGAGGCTCCACTAGAATATTTTTCGTCTCCCATCAATTGTTTTAGAGACTTGTTCTTGGTGCCATACCCAAAGGGCCGGGAGGGCATGAGTGGCTCAGTGATGATGAGTTGGGAATGATCAAACAACGACACTTGTCGGAATTTGTTACAGTAACCCTTGGTATAACTGTCCTTTACATCCACGGCTGCATGTAGAGACACCGCGGCGTCACTAAGCGCGTCTCCTATCGGAGATTTTAGGGAAGTAAACCACTTCTTCTCCACCAAGTCAAGGACTCGATTTGCGTAGGGACAAACCGCCATAACCTTGGAGCCTTGAGCCGGGCTGCTGCAGTTACTTATCATCTTAGACATGCACTCGCGTGTAGTGACAGTATGCATTCCAAGCTGGCGCCATTGCCCGGTACGAATAGACATCCTGGGGCCACAGGGAGTTTCGTAGAAGCTAGCATAGTTGATAATCTGCCATTCTATATCATCAACTTTCCAACCCACGATATCGCATGTTCGGCGTAGCCAAGCTCTAATCCGACGAGCTTCTTCGAAGCTTGGAGTACATGTCTCATCCCATCCATGGTGATTGCCCGGAGGAACGTAGTTTAAAGGAAGGCTTTCCCGAGTGTTTTTATCGGATAGGATTGCTTGTGTAACCTTCGGCCAGAACACTTTTCCGTCATCCTTCACTGGTCGGCCGATATTATAGGCGTCTGGTGCAAAACATTTCCTGCAGTTGAGTATCTTGTGTATAGGCTCCATAACATCCACGTATTCAAATAACATGGAATAAACGCCAGATCTGGTGCCAGGTTCCAGGTCCACAAGTTTCGCTGCCTTCAACGCGATGCTCGAGACCTTTTCAATCATATGAATTTCTGGATGGCATGTAGTAAAATAGGTATCCACTGTCTGCTTAATAAAGTCGGACAAGAGCATATGTACTGCTGGTGAGGTATCTCTGTCGACGCTGCTCATCCACCGGTGGCCATGAGCGGTGTAATCCTTTATTTTCTGCTTTGTGGGAGGGCTAACTTCATGCTGGAGGATAACTTCTGCAGCGTGAATAGCCCAGCGAACAGTCTGCTCGTTGACAGGTCGCTTTGGCATGCCACTACGAAACCCGAGATCTGCCACCATGGAAACTGGATCTAAAGCCGCCGCCATAAGGATATATTCTGTTTCCACACCCGAAGAAGCTCTAGTCTTTAGAGCTAGGGGAAGGAAAGGGCAAAAGTAGCGAACGGCAAGCAGACCTAGAACCAAGTTAATGATAGTGGTAACGCATAAGCAGATGTAACGAGTGTGTTTAAAGATCGATTCTGGTCGCGTAGGAGCCCATCCCTTCACGTACTAACAATGAAGGGTATTTAAATCGTACCGAATTCTCCCCATAAGGCTCCTGCTTACTAGCAACTCAGGTGTCAGTAAGGAAGGCAGAGCTGCAGAATAAACAGTGGCAAAATATCCCCCAGAAGGGGAAAAAACATTGAGCATTCAATAATATACATGACAACGGTGCTAACAATGCTAACTAAGAAATGGAAAAGGGAAAGGGAGTAAGGTGAAGAAATATAAGTGTAGTCACTGAAATATATCAGTTGACGCTGATAACGAAGAAGTTTTGGGTAAGTGTATAAGCATTCAACTCCTCAAGGTATAATATATGCCATCTAAATCCATCGCTTAATTGGGGCAAGCGAGCTAGCAAAACAGTAAAATAAAATATAGTAATAATAGTAACATGGCGTTTTTAAGAGTCGTGAGAGTCGTTTCCCTCGCCGGTACTTGGTAAGGTTGAGGCGTCGCGGCTAGGGACAGCCGGTGATCCAGAATTAGAGGAAGGAGAGGATGTACTAGCCGCAATATGTTTTGCTTCAATTATTGAAGTAAGATGGCCTGCAAGTTCACTTCCACCATCGAGTTTTTCCAACTTTAACCGAAGGAATTGGACGTCGGACAACATCCTGATTGATATGTTAGCCGATGCGTATTATAGTAGTGTTAAACATCCACTTACCTTTGTCTAGCTTTCTCAGTTTTTAGTGGTGCCTGTTGGAATGCATCAGTCCATTGATCCTTGTAACTTGCAAAAACAGGGCCCATGATCATTGCAACAAGTGATTCTGGCAAATGCTTCGACAGGACCCTATGCAAAGTTCCAGTCTCCTTGGCCAAAACCTCCATGTAAGGGCTGACAGCATTGGTATTCGACTCCGCATCCCAGTCCATCTTCTTCATAGAGGTAACATGAACAGAGGCACGAGAACTCATGATATCAACAAGCTTCTCATGGATGCCAGATTGATGTTCTTGGTAAAGCCGCTTTACCTTATCGAACTCACCCATCACAGGAGTTGACGGGCAATGTCGGCGAATAAACTCCCGAACATAGGGAATAATTGCAATTATAAAGCTCAAGGATTGTGATGCAAGAGCAAGATGCTTGGTGGTGATATTTTTCAACCCAGCACTTTTTGTTGCTCCAGCACCAAGAATTAATTGCGAGGTCCTTGAATTGAACAATTTAAGGCAGTCGAGTAAAATAGGAGCGATGTCCGGGACCACGTTCGGTATTCCCGCCATGAAATGTTGAAACTCTTCGATGGCTTGCAGTATTAAAAATGCGGACTCTGGAAGAATAAATTTCTGTTCGTCGATAGTTGCACTTCGAACTCGTTCTTTGCTAGTCCCTGAGCCGTTTACAGCCGCCTCTTTGGAGTCTTGAGGTTGCTCTGAGTCATTTTCGCCAGTTCCCCAGATCCTAGAGGTTGCATTCCACACATCTGCATCGTGTGTGCTAGCCCCCAAAACACGGGATAGGAAGGTATTTTCGCGATCACCAAAATCTTTTGCATCCCATTTATCTAAATCCATAACCTGGACAATGCGATGTTTCCAGGCATCTCCAAAACTGGACATATAATTCTTGATATGAGTATCAACAACCGTTTTTAGAGCCGTGCCGCTCCTTCCCGAGATTGCCTCACATTCTTCTGCGAAAAGCCTGTTCAACGTGAAATATTGAAGAAATTGCTCAAGGGTGAAAAACTCGATCTGTCCACCTCGAACCTTTAACACCTTTACAATTTGTGATTGAACGATATCAACAGCCTGGCCAAGCAAGCTTGACATATCCAGTACTTGGAGGATCTCATCTCTTGCTAGGGTATTTGGTGACGGAACATTGGCCATTGTATCTAAGCTTTGCGAGCTTTGACTCCTAGTCGGAGATTTCACTAAGTTTGGTGAGCTCCCCAAATTGCTGGTGATATCAAGCAAGACCTTGACTTGGACACTGAGTCTACGCAACGCCTCACTAATGCCAGTATATATAGTAGTGAGCATCGAGAAAGCGTCATCCGGGTCCAAAGAGCGTAAGTTACGAGCCAAGATAGACGATTTTTCTTGTTGGCTCAGCTGTCTACCGCCATGTGTTGAAGCAGACATGATTGATTCATTATCCTCATCGGTCGAGCTAGGAAGATGACGACGAATTATATTCTTCATTTCCCGGAGAACCGCATTTTTGAAGGATGTAGCGCCTGTCATTGTATAGCGAGCTCGACCAAGTCCTGAGAGCTCCTTCTGTAGACACGACCGCATGTCGTTATCCACAGTCATGTAGGCTGGTGCACTGGGCAGAGTATTCCGTTGGCCACGACGAGTCCTTTGGAAAGCTACGCCAAGTCGAAGTAATGTCACTTCTGGAGAGGAGCTTTCGACATGCCGGCGAAGGTCTTCTAAAAGGATGTTTAAGAATCTGCCTTCATACCCAGCACCTATGTAAGATCGGAGCTGAGCAAAATCATCCGATGCACGATCAAGTGCATCAACTCCACGTAAGTCTATAATTCTATCTGTGTCCGTAAGGTATTGACGTGATTTGATCGGCCTTTCACCAACCAAGAGCCGCTCGACATCATCAAGTTCGTCAATGGCGTCTTCAAGGTCACCGCTATCTATAAGTTTCTCGCATTTCGATACGGAAGAAATGACTTCTTGTAGTTGACAAACCGCGTCCGCTAGTTTTCTCACGTTTTCACGTCGACGTTGGAGTTTGACTACCTTCAATCCTCCTTGGGCCATATCAGCGTCCAATTTTGCCAAGTCTTCGCGTAGGACTTTAATATTATTCACAGATGTTGCTGCTTCGGTATGGAGATCCCGCAGGGACCCTAGTGCTGAGAAAAAAGACTTCGAGGCTGTCGATATCGACGAAAGGAGGTGTATTTCCACTGTGTCTAGATACCATGAGAGCTTCTCCTGTAATATTGCGTTTGTGGCGAGGGCTTTTCTGCTAGGCCGTCGATCTGAAGTTGAGTCATCCACTGAACCAGGCCGCTCGGGACCTTTTGGAGAGCTGATAACCTCAGATCGCTCTGATACTATGTCGAATGTCCTGGGGTTTTCAAGCTGAAAATTTTCATCAAAATAAATGTTTGGTATTGTAGATAGCGGTGTGGGACAGAGTGCCGACCTATGGCTGGATGAAGGCCGAGATCGCTGCGCAGAGGAGTCAAGAGGCGTGGATGAAAAAGACCCTGACTGACGCCCATCGAGCGCCTTACTGAGTATCTGGTCAAGTTCCGGCGATGCCAAAGATGGTGTATTTCTTCTTATTATACTCGGGTCATGGTCTCCATTTTCCTTTGCGTGGTATAACGCATCGTATAACGACCCAACTTGCAATAGATATGGCTGAAAGGACGCAGAATCGACATGTGGAATATTCGTCAGGGTAACCGGAGGTATATCGCGAGCCGAAGGTGGTTTATAGCCACTAGGGGGTGCAGAAGTATGGGGAAGCAGTCCAGTCCGGACAATTGGAGGTTGAAGAAGGGTAGAGATTGCTACCGGTAAAGATAACTGTTAGCTAGGACCCCGCTTAGCAATACTTCAGAAGCCAAACACGTACCATTTTGCCCGGCTTCCGCTATCGATCCGTGCTGTTGCCGCTGCTGTAGTAATGGCGGATGGAAGGATGATCCCAAGCTTGTAATCGAGCTTGCATTGGAGCTCCTGCGAGACCCATATCGGGGCCGTGGTACAGGTTTGTTACCGTTCTCTGGTTGTGGAAAGGGGGCCTGGTGTGACACGGAGGACTTTGGAGACGATAATGGTAAGCTATCCACCGATCTTCTAGAGTCTGGCGAGGTCATGTCGGACCCGGAGATCATGTGGCAGCAATTAGGGCCTTGTTGTCATGACGGCAGGTTAGGGGCCGATGAACGGGGTTGCCTAGCATCCAGGGGGCACAAGTTTGGACGCTCGATTCTCGGTTCTCAGTTCATAGCACAACGTAGAATGCAGATGTCAGAAGGAGTGGTTAGGTGGTTGGAAGTATGAAGGATTGATTGCAATGTTATAATTATCAACGACTGGGCGTTTTCTTGAGCTTGGACCAACCCGCTTTCGGTCTGGGGAACTCTTGGCCTTGGCATCTAACCCCTTTTCGGTTATCTCACGGCTTATGAAATATATTTATCCGGAGTACCGTGATATGAAGCTTATTATTAATATTTTTTTTATCTAACTTTTTTTTTGATACAAAACGATAAACATAAGAACATGTTGGTTATGCCTATCGTCCCTAAACAAGGAGGGCGGGATTCTCACTCTCCGGGAAAACCAGGTAGCAATACGCCATGGAAAACCACCTTCCTACATGGCCTCCACCCCGGTAACCGCGACCACGACCTCCATCGAAGCAAGGGTGGCAATTATAAAAACCAGAGAACATCCTCAAACGATAGCTCTTGGATCCTGAGGGATATGGTGGGAAAGGTGAAGAGTCAACAGATAAGCTTCACGGAGTTATCACGGAAAATACGGAGGGGCGTGAACATGCCACGGATGAGAGACTTTTACATGTTAACCATTAAAAAGTCAGGCATAGTGGACGGAAGGATCAAGGTATCAGACAAGGAAGATACATTTACCTGAATTATAGTCAGAATAAACCGGAACTCTTCAACGTCAAAATTGAACCAATTCAACCAATCCGATGAGGCAGTCTACAGCCCAGCGACAAACACAACCGTGGTTAAGAGGAGCTCTGCTCAGGACGACAGACCGGCCAATGGAGTAAGGAGTATGTCTCCAGTGGTCCGAACTTCGAACTAGAAGTCCGCAGCAGGATCCAAGGAAGGTGTGAAAGACCTGATTGGATAGTGCGTGATAATGCTATCAAACCGGGTACAATTCAAAGACGGAATTAATCCCCTTTCTCCAGTCAAGATATAAAGCCGGTTTCTCCAAGTGGATCAGGCTACCTTCGCACAGGCTGTAAAGCTGACCCTTGTAGGCTGGATTTCCTGCACAGATAATATCCACCCTACAGTTATAATCTTATGGGACTGGAGCTCGAGACCATTCTGATCTTGCTTGACGATCCAGTTGTGTTTAGTGATTTCATAGGCTTCTTCTTTGACATGCCAATGAGTCAAAATAAATTGACCCAACAGGCCGATCAGTAAATCGCTTCCACACTAACTTTGGTTCTCTTTGAATGCTGAGGAATATGCCTAAGATTGTCAACTTTGCGCGGTCTACAAGGCTCGATCGCGAGGAGGACTACTCAGGCGTTTAATCCAGTCTGACCACTACCGCGCGCCTAGGGGTATACCTTCTTGGCCGGGGTGGATAATGAAGACTGTTATATGGAAATTTGATGTCCACCTGTTACACCCCTTTTTTCTTTAGAAACTTGCTTAGCTCTACATATGACTGCTTTGAGTAACAGTATATATCGACTCCGCACGCATTTGAACTGAGCAGGAAGGATAGTGCACCCAAACGCCTAGCCTGAATCACAAAATGAAGACGCTAGTAAGTCAGTTGACGAGCATCGGCAAAGACGAAGGCCGCTAATCGACCTACTACAAGTTAGCCAAAGAAGCATAACAAATGGGCATCAAATACGGATATCAGTTGCTCACTGATGCACATCAAATATCGATCTCCCCCTCCACCCCCATCCCCTAGAGAACCACTGTTCGCTCTATAACTACGGAGTAAAGTAGGTTTTGCCGATTGATCACTTGACATCTGCCTGAGTAATATTTGGAGGAAATAACAGCGACCCCTAGAGAGCAGCATACTCCAAGCAGGGCCAAGGCCATAGTTACGTCCGAGGGGTCGCTGGATGTCCTCCACCGAGAGGCTGTGATGGTTCGATCTCGGACGGAGTACATCAAAGTCCGAACTGGTGATGGTCAGGCTACCCCCTTCAGGATCACTGTGCATACCGCGGAAAAAGATGCAGAGACAAGAGGCGAAATAACTAACCAATCTTCCATAAGTTAGCTATATATTCCGTATGGAGTACTTCGTGGAGTACTCCATATGGTTATGCAACGCCCAGGCGCTACTTAAGGGGGCGGCGAACCTTCTTGAAAAACGATTATGTACTCGAAATATGGGATTCAAATAACCGACTTCGTTTCACCCTACCAGGCTCCGTTACAACTGAGAGGGTATCCTCGACTTTTCCGGAGTCTTTAGCCAGTGAGGAGGGAGGGAGCCCTGACAGAAGGGTGGTGGCAGTGTGAATGAGCTTCGTCCTTATTGGTAAAACAGCAGGGCTCGCCTACTATTGGAGCTCCTCGTCTTTGGGCGCTATGACAAAGAAAACAGATCCACGACCTTGGGAAGACAGGTATATTAACTACCATAGATGCTCATACTCTATAACATCTGGCCAAGTCGGCTTGCAGGCCGATAACGCGGAATAAAACGTCCTTCTTGAACAGAGTGCGGCCAACAGACGGGTACCCACGCCGCTCTTCCAGAGCCAAGTACGGAGTACACACTATTTGGTTTTTAAAAAGACACGACTACGCCCAGGAGAACGTGGAAACCTGACTCGCAGTCAGGAGGCGAAACGTCAAGTTCTCCATTTTTGCCGATTTCTCGTATTTGCTCCATTTTTTCTATCGATAAACGACTCTCATCACCCTCTATAATTCCGCCTCAAGGGTCATCCCTGCAAAACACTACCAGGGCCGAAAGTTCCATCCCTTCTATTGAGGATCGCCATGTCAGATCAGTTGCAAGCAGCCAATCCACGGGCATGTATTATTACCCCAGACCACAGCTGTGATCGAGATATCTCTGCCTAGCGCCTCTTTACATCATTTAGAAGCATCGTCGATGGGGCTAAGGTCGTTCTATCGATATCAAACCAGGTACATAATAAACCATCAGTGAGCAGTTCTCGTAACCGAGATCAAAAGGCCTAGACGATGACTAGTTAGCTCGTTACGACCTGTTTATTGTTGTTGCTGATCAAGTCGCCAACGTTGTTGAAGTTCAAGGTGGCCCCTTGACTCGTTTATATTTATGAAGAAAGTATATATATGTTATATATGTCATGGCACAGACGTCCTGTTCTTCTGTTTCCTGACTCCGATTCACTGTTTTATCATAAACAGTTTTATCAAAGTCCAACACACGATGCAGCTTCCTCCGGCCTCTGTCATTCTCGCATGGCCGAAGCCAAACTATGAGAATCCATCAGAAGTTCACGGTCCGGCCATTCTCATATTGACTATGATATTTGTGCCTTTGACGCTATTTCTCCTTTTTGCTCGCATATACACACGTCTCCGGATCTCGAGAAGCTTTGGCGCGGACGACATACTTATCATCATCGCTACAGTTCCCGCCATTGTCTGTGGTCTTATTACGGCTTGGGCAGCCCTCAAACTCGGCTGGAATCGACACGTTTACGACGTGCCATTTAATCAGCTCCAGCTTGGATTGAAGTTGGTCATTGTCGTGGAGGTCTTCTTCAGTATCGGTGTTGGGTTCACGAAACTGTCGCTCCTAGCCTTTACCTTGAGAATCATGAAGGGCAGCGCGAACAAAATGCTGGAAAATATTGTCATTATCACTATGGCGGTTATTGGAGTTTATACCATTATCTTTGTCTTTTTTGTCATTTTCACCTGCAAGTACGTTGCTACATTCAAGTCCTTTCCTGCTCTTGCCTCTCCTCTATTTCGCCTGCTAATCTATAAGTACTCCAGCCCCATACACCTCTACTGGACCTTATCAACTAAACCTCAAAATTGCATTGACGAAGGTGCTCATCTTCGTGCCAGCGGTGTCATCAACACGTTGACTGATTTACTCGTTGTTCTCCTGCCAATTCCAACTGTCATGTCCCTCAAGCTATATGCCCGACAACGGTTTATCCTTGCTCTTCTTTTCGGAACTGGCTTTATAATCGTCATATCGGGCTCCATTCGGGCCTTCTTTACCTACCGTCTGAGCAGATCCTATGATAAGACATGGGACGCTTATCCGCTCTGGGTTGCTGCAACAGTCGAGATGTACCTCGGCATTGTAAGTACCAACTGACCGACTTGCAGGCAAACACGAATCTAATATTTGTCTAGATTGCTGCATCAATGCCAACCCTCAAGCCGTTCTTTTCGCGCTTCCTCACCCCTATCTTCGGCAGCATTCTGTCTCAGCGAGATGCGGCCTCCTCACTATTCTCACAATTGAAGAGAAACCGCCGTGCGGGTAATAGTAAGGCCAGAATGATGGATAGCAGCCAGGCCACAACAGTGGTTAATGGCGACCTGGAGTTCAGCAACTTGAGCAAAGGCAAAATGGGGGTGTTATCCGCCAACGTTTCCAGATACAGCAGTTCGAGGATAAGTTTACACTCGATGGACGCAACGTCGCAATCCGAGTTGAGGACAGGTGGAAAATGAATGCTTTTCTGAGAAGCCAGGCGTTCTTCTTGCTGATTTCGATTGTATAAAGTTTTATAATTAAATATACCCCTTTTTCTTTCTTTTTACTACATGCTTATCATGAACATACATTTGCAGGTCATATTTAACAATGTTTCATCCATGAGCATCTCCATCTCTTTTACATGTAGCTTTCTTTAGAAATATTAGCCGCCGCCAAGAATGTGGAAAAACCACTTTACGCGGTTGAAGAAGCGCGCGACGCGTCCATAAGTTATTTTTTTCTGCGATCTTCAAACATCCCGCTTGAGAGCAAATTCACCAGCTTCAAGAGATAATTTCATACCGTCACGCCTCTTAAACTCAGCACAGCTTAACAATTCATATATCATACATTATACACGGTGCGCAGTGATAATGGATCGAAGGACGCCTTACTCTCTGAGCGTGCTGCAGCCACAAGCAGATGGGCCAGACGAAGCCAGAAGCAACATTCAAGCGCAGCTGCGAGAATTTATCCTTGCTTTCCAGATCGATAATACTTTTGTCTACCGGTGAGATTCACAATTATACTAATATAGTAGCGGGTGAACTGTTTGCGCTAATATTTCTGCCTTGGCAATAGAGATCAAATCCGACAAAATGTCCTTGTCAACAGATATTTATGTGATGTCGACGTCGCACATTTAATCGCGTATAACGAAGAGCTTGCCCATAGACTCACAACTAACCCACAAGATACAATTCCTCTAGTGCGTAATGTATATTGCACCATTACTACTATACAGCATGCTTACAAGGGTTGTTTCCATAGTTCGAAGCCGCCCTAAAACAATGTACACAGAAAATCGTTTATCCATCTCAAAGAGATATCGAACTACCAGAGCATCAGCTCCTCCTTCACTCAAGCGTATCTCTAATTTCCATACGAGACCTCAATGCTTCAAACGTATCAAGCCTGGTTCGCATACCGGGCATCGTTATTGGAGCATCCACTATTTCATCCAAAGCTACCGTGGTCCATATCCAATGCCGGCACTGCCAGGAGCCAGATAACATCGTCGTAGAAGGAGGATTCTCAGGCCTTACTTTGCCACGAACATGTAAACGAGTGAGGCAGCCGAACGAAGACATGTGTCCTATAGACCCTTACTTTATTGTACACGAAAAGTGTCAGTTTGTCGACCAACAGATCATTAAGCTCCAAGAAGCCCCTGACCAGGTCCCGGTGGGAGAGCTACCACGACATATCTTAATTTCCGCTGATAGATACCTTGCCAATCGGGTCGTTCCAGGTACGCGATGTACGGTTATGGGAGTTTTCTCCATTTACCAGGCCAAGGGAGGCAAAAGATCCAACAACTCGGCGCCAGCTATACGAAATCCATATCTCCGAGCAGTCGGGATCATGAGTGACGTTGATCAGACGGCCAAGGGAACCGGTGTATTTACTGAAGAGGAGGAGCAAGAATTTCTTGAGATGAGTAGGCGGCCTGACCTATACGAAGTGTTTACTGATTGCATCGCGCCGTCGATTTACGGTAACCGTGACATAAAGAAGGCTATTGCATGCCTACTTATGGGTGGTTCGAAAAAGATACTGCCTGACGGCATGAAGCTACGTGGTGATATAAATGTTCTCCTTCTCGGTGACCCAGGTACTGCGAAATCACAACTCCTAAAGTTCGTCGAGAGAGTATCGCCAATTGCCATCTACACGTCCGGCAAAGGATCCTCTGCAGCCGGTCTTACTGCCTCGGTACAGCGTGACGCAACCACTCGCGAGTTCTACCTAGAAGGGGGCGCAATGGTTCTCGCAGATGGCGGCGTTGTCTGCATTGATGAATTCGACAAAATGAGGGACGAGGATCGAGTTGCGATCCACGAAGCGATGGAACAGCAAACGATATCCATTGCCAAGGCAGGAATCACCACCATATTGAATGCTAGGACATCCGTCCTTGCTGCAGCTAACCCCGTGTTTGGGCGATATGACGACATGAAAACGGCTGGGGAGAACATTGACTTCCAGACAACAATCCTCTCTCGATTTGACATGATTTTCATCGTGCGTGATGCTCACGAGAGAGGGCGAGACCAGAATATGGCCAAACACATCATAAGCCTCCACCAAGGCGGACGAGGCATCGAGGAGCAGACCGAGGCAGAAATACCCCTCGAGAAGATGAAGAGGTATATCAGTTACTGTAAATCGTAAGTATATGTCATCTCACCTCGTCTAATATGCGGGGTTTTACGACCATGGGATCAACCCAGCTAATCAAGCATAACGACAGCCGTTGTGCTCCGAGGCTCTCTCCAGAAGCCTCAGAGAAACTCTCATCCCACTTTGTCTCTATCCGCAAGAGGGTGCATCAAGCTGAGCTCGACGCTAATGCAAGGTCTTCTATACCAATCACGGTACGACAGCTCGAGGCTGTAATACGTATCACCGAATCCCTGGCAAAGTTGTCACTCTCTCCCGTTGCAACGGAAGAGCACGTTGACGAGGCAGTGAGACTGTTCCTGGCCTCGACCATGGACGCCGCTGTACATGGAGATGGCCAGGCGAGTAAGGAACTGTCAACAGAGGTGAGTAAGATCGAAGACGAACTTAAGCGACGACTACCTATTGGGTGGACTACAAGTCTGGCCACACTACGGCGCGAATTTGTGGATGGTCGCAACTATAATGAGCAAGCATTAAACCGTGCGCTATTGGTCCTGCAGCGGAGAGAAAGCATCCAGTTCAGAGCTGGGGGTGGTCAGATCTATAGGAGCGGGCCTTGAAAGCAACTCCGATCACCTTCCTTTTTTAACGCCTTTTCCACAAACCCCCCAGTTTAATATATATTAAACACCCCCTCCCTGCTGCCGCTATACTTAGTGCGTTAAATGTAAATGTGCAATATACGTCGTACGGAGTTGCCTTTGCCACAGGTTTTCGGAGTTGGCTTGTTTGCCTCTCGGAAAGCGACAGCACCGCCTTGGTTTTAACACATGCAGGGTACCATGACGCCGCTTCGATAGACTATATGTAAAAACTTTTTCTAATTTTACGGCTCATGATAGGCGTTCAGGTAATTGGATTGTGGACAAGATGGCGTCGATTCTATCATATTGTATTTCTACTATTGGCTACAGAGTAAAATTCCAGCAACCCCAGCACCCTACATAGTAAACACTTGACCTTCCAAGACAACAGCACATCGATAACGGGCGTAGTCTTATATTTACTTAGCCTTGTTACTCTGTTCTGCTCAGGTTTTGAGTGCGTCATCTTTACCCAAGACACAAACCGGGAGCAGACTTGATTTGATTGCCTAAACCGTGGAACGACCAAAGTCGTTAATCGTTAAGAAGTAAAAAGAGAGGAGAGAGAGAACAAGCTAGTGTTAGGATCTCCAAATGAACCAATGGGCTCGAAGAGCAAAAGGCCGCTGTGTGAGAGAAGGAAAAAAAGAACCAATGTTGAGGCTGCATAGACCGGGGTTTCCCCCCTCACTGATGCTGCATCGCTGGCTTGGTCGACATCTTCTGATCATGTATTTCGCAGCTACGTGGTTCGCTTTGCATGAATAAGTATCCCTGGTGACATGCTATTTAGCGGGACGATCCGAACCCGACAACTCGCTGCACGTAAGACTGTGTATATGTACTTACATATCTTGAGAGGGCGAATGACCGGGATACCTTGGGGAGCCTGCATGTGGCAGCAATCGAAGCATATCAAATCAGCTGAAGAAATGCCGGTGGGACCTACATGGTACAAACGCCTATATTATCCCCGTTAATAGCACCCATGGAAATAGCAAACGATTCGCTTTCCAAAGCGCGGTGGAACAAGGATTCCTTTGTTTAAGAAAAACCGGATATGAACAGTTAACTGGTCGTGTTTAACTAAACATCCGTTCGTCGTTGACGAAGAACCATCGCAACCGTGATGTCCATCTCCGGGAGGTGTGCAACAAAACTGGCTCGACCCGTCCAAGGAGTAGTGATATGCACCTAAAAATTGGGGTACGCCGAATGAACGAGGAGAGCAAGACGAGGAGTGTTTTTGTTCTTATGACCGAAAAGGTTGGAAGGATTTAGGATGTAGCCCAGCAAGCCCAAGCTCGGTCTCGATGGAGGAAAAATAAAATATGCTTAGGTTTGGGGGTTTAACCGGGTCAGGCCATGCAAGTGTTGAGACCGGCGTCGTAAAAGTCCCCATTGCTTATTGATAATTCACTCGGTTGGCGCATCTCCAGGTCCATGGTAGAAGGGTGTGTGGCCTTGAAGGGTGGCACATTCCGGCTTTTATAGGGAGCCTGTTTGGTTTAAAAGAGATGCGGGCGTTCCCTTTTTTTTTCCCAGGGCAGATCTTTCTCCGAGTAACTCCTCTCTCATAAAACCCAAGATAAAAAAAAAGGGTGACATATAATAATTATAATATATAATAATAATATATGCCTCAGACGATGCCTCTTCCAGATCCTGAGCCTGACTCGATAGTGGTCGAGAAGACAGCAGATGGCGTCACCACGATCGGGATCAATAGACCAGAGAGAAAAAACGCCATAAATCCGCCAACCGCCACGAAATTACGAGCAGCCTTTCTTGACTTTGAACGGGACTCCAGCCAGAAGATATGTGTGTTCCATGGTACCGGGGGCACGTTCTGCTCTGGCTTCGACCTCAGCGAGCTCAGGAAGTGGGATAAACCAGACGAGTGCACCGACAGATCCAAGGCAGAGAGCATCACCCGCTCGCACTTCAAGCCCGTGCAGGGAAGAAACGAAGCACCGCTAGGGCCGGGACGGATGCAGATCGAGAAGCCCGTCATTTGCGCTATATCAGGCCATGCTGTTGCGGGAGGCATGGAACTAAGTTTGCTAGCCGACATTCGAGTGGTTGAAGAGGACGCCATCTTCGGGATATTCAGTCGACGGTTTGGAGTGCCGTTGCTGGATGGCGGGACGGTCCGGCTTCAGGAGATCATTGGCCTGGGGAGAGCGTTGGATATCCTGCTCACCGGCCGGCCGGTGGGAGCGACTGAGGCCTTGCACATAGGGCTGGCCGCCAAGGTGGTGCCGAAGGGGGAGGCCTTCAAGGAAGCCATGAAGCTGGCGCGGTCTTTGGCCGCCGTGCCCCAGGAGTGTCTGAATGCGGACCGAAAGGCATGTTATAATGCTGCTTACAACTCTCCTTCCTTTGAGGATGCGTTATCGTATGAGTTTGAGGAAGCCGTCAAAGTCAGCGACCTGGCTATCAACAAGGCAATCAATTTTAATAAACGGGAGAAGGCAAGGCTGTGATGTGATAGCTGATTGATGATTGATGACCGGGCTTCCTATGGAGTTTTCTTTTTAGACGTTTAATAACGGTTATGACCTGGTGGACGGTTCACTGTACAATGACTTTCATTCGTTCATACATCAGCTTCTAGTCGGTGTTGTTCTTTGACAGCTTTTTAATCGAACAGGTTCTCCCCTTTTCCCTCTTAAGAAAAAAAGATATCTCAGGCCGAATACATCTCAGGTCAAGTTAAACATCTCTAACTTTTCCCCAGCGCTTCGTAACTATAGGACATGGATCTAGGTGTTATGGTGAGGCTCTCGGATAAGCCTTGACGTCAGGCCAAGCAGAACTCACGATGATCCAAAGGCTGATGAAGCAGTGTATGTACATAGTACGTATCACCGGAGAGGCGACTTTCACCCGTACGTGTGTGTTATATCGTTGTATCACCAGCCTTTTATCACCATTCGGGGCAATTTTGATACTGACGACGGATTTTTATATATTGTATAAAACCCCACCTCGTTACGCCGAAGGTTGAAGATATTTTACTTGACAGACAGACAGTACAACCGATCAGTCGAGAGCAAGTCTGTCATAAAATAGATACACATGGCTCCGTCAATTCGTGTTATCGGTTCGCTGAACGTGGACATGGTCTCGGTGACCCCCCGGTTCCCCGGCCCTGGAGAGACACTGACGGCAACATCCTTCACGACCAGCCCAGGAGGCAAAGGAGCCAACCAAGCCGTTGCCTGTGGTCGTCTTTCTCGATCCCGGCCTTCATCCTCATCGTCTTCGCCGACGGCTGTGCTGGCAAACGTCGAAATGGTCGGTGCCGTCGGCCGGCTGGACGCACACTTCGGCACATTGCTACAGCCTACACTCTCCAGCTCCGGCGTAAGCACGGAGCGAGTACGGACTATAGAGGGGGAGCATACGGGCGTAGCCGTGATAATTGTCGATACCTCTGCGGCTGGGGAGAATAGGATATTGTTCTCGCCGAATGCAAACTACACCGGCATGAAAGCTACAGATGAAACCATCGGACTGTCACTCTCCGATCCCCTACCGGATATTATTGTTCTACAAGCAGAAATCCCGATTGATACGGTTACCGGTATTCTGAGAGGGGTGGCGGATAAGAAAAAGCTCCATGGAGGAGACGTTGAAGTGGTTTTCAACCCAGCACCAGCACCGGAAGGCGGGCTACCTGATGACGTATACGCTTCTGTCGACCACTTAATCATGAACGAGACGGAATGTGAGTTGATGGTGCCCAAAAAGCTACAAGAGGGGGCCCTCTCCCAGGAAGAACGGAGGGATAGAATTGCCACTCACTTCCATTCACTGGGCGTGAGGTATGTGATCGTCACTCTGGGAGCGAAAGGGGTATGGTACAGCGCAGCTGAGCCTGGCAAGGTAGCTCAGCAAGATACAAGCAAGTGGGTGAGATACGTCAGCGAGGTTCCGGCCTCAAAGGTAGATAAGGTCGTTGATACTACCGCAGCGGGTGATACCTTTGTTGGCGGATACTCTGTTCAGATTGCGCAGTGGAGAGAGCAAAGACGGGCTTCGGGAAAGACATGTTCGGACCTCACGACGGATGAATGGAAAGATAGATACGGACGGATTACGGAGGAAGCTGTCAGATGGGGGACGAGGGCGTCGGCTCAGTGTGTCCAGAGGTCAGGGGCGATGGACAGCATCCCTTTCAGAGACGAGATTTAGAATGTTAGAATATATACATTGGACTAAGGATGCATAGACCATCGTATCTGGCAGCATACAAGCATGCCATACTCGATGTGCCGCTCTCGTCCCATATGGAGGATCTATAGTAGAATCAAACCTTAGCTATACAACAGGATCAAGTTCTCTTCCTACGCGTAGCATCGTCTTGAAGTCAACTGGAAGAAGCAATATACGGTCAGGAGATAAACCAGAGACAACAAGGAAATATCTCCATCTTCATCTCCACCTCCATCACCTTACTCTTCTCATCTTTATCCTTATCCTCGCGTCAAACGCGTCGCGCAGTAAAACCACTTTAACCCAAACCGGCCTTCGCGCTTCTAGCAACGCCACAAAAACTTAATGAGCTGAATACTTACTCTTAAGAAATATCTTTACTTTAATTTCTTAAAAATTATGGCCTATCAAGATAATAACTTATATTTTATAGACCTTCCTACTTAGTTTTACTAACTAATTATTGCTAGTTACTGTTAGCAGCAGCCATTTATATCCTAGTCACATGACCTCGCCAAGTCTATATAATACTCTTTATCCTCAAAGTTTACAGCCGCAATTCGTAAGGCTTAATCCAAGTCTGCTTTTCGTAGGTTTCGTTTTTCGTTGTCATTTTTAAATGTCCTGGTTAGAACTGGAGGCTCGAGCTGGTTACGGTGCTCTCAGTACCCCGTTCTCTAAGTTCTCAGGATTATTTGGGGTTTGGGGACGAAGCCATTTCACTGGGGAATGGCTTGTTATAACTTAACAAATGATGGACTCATGCAACTGGCGCTCAGCTAGGCCATTTTCTGCGTTGCAGGAGGGCCTGCACGTTCACGCAGCCATCATCAAAATATTAACACCAGGATAGAGGTAGGTCAGAACCAACACCTCGAGCATCCCATGGTGACTGCATTAGCGCTGTAGGAAGCTGAGGAGCGGGGTAAATGTGTTCAAATTCCCTTGGCCCGTTTGTAGCCTTGCGCTCTGTTCATGGGCTCAGTATATCTACAGATAACTAATGACTCTTGAATCTGTGTAGTGTGCCAGCAAAAGGGACGAGGAACCATTTTTCCACAGAGGAAGAGCAGGGCAAAGAGAACTAAAAAAAAAAGATGGGTAAGGGTTCAAGCCATACCTAAACGCTATAAGAACGTTTACTGATCTAAGAGTTCAACAGACTCTCATAGTACACATCTGGATATATCATGGGCGTGGAACCTCGACATATTACCACAGGATACCAGTACCGCAGTTCTCAATATATACTCTAAGAAAACGCCCGAGGACTCCACCAAGGTCTCAATTGGAAGATCTGCTCCATGTACAGCCTTGTTGTTCCTAGCAGAAAATGCCCCAGAAAATGACAGCCTAGTTAAGCTACTGCTGCCGATTCAGTCGGGATATACAATCCAGTCTGACTTTCTTGAGCGACGGATGGTAGACTGCCTGGATATAACTAAAGTACAGGGCTTTTTATCGCCAGCCGAACATATTCAAGGCTGTGCTGCCACAGAGTACCAGTCGATGGACTTTTCAAGCTTGCTGTCGTACAGCTACGGAGCAGTAGTTGTCCAAAACAGTGGCTCATCTTCAGTTATCAACAATGAGTTGGTCAAACGCCTTTCCTTCCCCTGGATTTCATCAAATCCAATACCTCGAAAACGACTAGCACTCGTGGGTGCTGGCTCCTTACCAAAGGTACAAGGCTACCTTACAGCGGCTGTCTCGTTGAATATAGGACTTGTCGTGTTTGATGAGGCCAATCACTGGATTTCCAGCAATATGTATTGCCATTTTCGCGAAGAATTCGTCCAGATAGACATGACTGCGGATGTTAACTTGGCCCAACGTATTGTAACGGTTATAACAAAATACCAAAATAGCGCTCCGGACAACAAACGTCTAGATGGTATTATAAGTATCGATGAACATCTTCATACTACTATAGCCTACGTAGCCACACTCTTGGATTTCAATACCTCGCCGCCTGAAGCTGTAGGCTTAGCACAGAACAAATTCGCAACACGCCAGCTCGATAAAAACATATTCTGCAGGCTCGTCTGCTCTCCAGCAGATCTGGAACAGATGCTCTCCCAGGAGGGGCCACAGCTTACTTATCCTCTAATCGTGAAGCCTTCCAAGGGCTGGTCGTCTGAGGGCGTCTGGAAAGTAGAAAATGAGCAAGAGTTACGTGAAAAAGTGCCTCTGCTATGGCGTGAGTCCTTCACTGCGTGGCACGGCCACGACGTCGTTATCGAAACATATATCGATGGTCCCGAAGTCGACGCGAATATGGTTCTGGTAGATGGTGAGATTGTCTACTTTGAGGTCAACGATGACTTTCCCAGCGCAGGAGATTACGCGACAGGCGAAACCGATGCCCGTGTGGCCAACTTTGTCGAGACATCAAACATGTTACCATCGGCTCTCCCTCCGTCTGAACTTGAGGCGCTACAGCAGAGACTGCATGAGCTCGCCCTTGCCGCCGGCTTCCGAGATGCCGTATTACATATGGAGGCCAAGTTGCGCAACTCAAGCCACTCCTATGTCAAAAACGCTGGCGGAGACGGCCTCGTCGACCTGAAGGCCAAATTACCAGCAACGACAAGTACCCAGGCCAAGGATGTCTTCCTCCTTGAGATCAACCCCCGCGCACCAGGTTGGCAAGAGGTCGAAGCCACCGCGCGCGCATATGGGGTTTCATACTACAGCATCTCTCTCCTAAATGCGTTGGCTGATAAAAACCGGATCCGGTCCTTGTCCCAACCTTTTGTTGGCGGGGCGCAGTACCATATGCAGCTGCTGTTCGTCTCCGCTCAGAGAGGGGGTATCTATAATTTTGGTGACATCTGCACCACTGTATTAACCTCTAGACGACAACTTGGTGCTCACGTCGTTAAGTGTGCCAATCTTATAGAGGATGGCCAAGAGGTTCTTGACCCCAGTACAGGGCAAGTGTATGGCAATTTTATTGCCTTCTTCCTGGTGATTTCGCGGGCGAGCCGAAAGGAAGCAATGCAAGTTGGGCGTGAGATTGAGTGTAGAGTTAGAGAGCAAACAGAGGGTTTTTAATCGGCCTGGATATTTGACATTCCCCCTGATTATATAGGCCGCGCTAGTAAGCCTAATTGAGCAGTATTTGATAGTGGTTTGATTCACTCTAAGACCGTCAGTCACGTAACCATATATGAGAACACGAACACGGCACGACCAGGGCACGAAACACGACGCGGTGCTTCGGCTTACCTAAGGGGAGAGCTAGCACCCTTCTCTTTACTTACTACTGTGTCTCTCCACCCCCTTGATTTTAAGGATAAAGAATAAGAGTAATAAAAAAAGCCCCCTTAATTCTAGTCACTATTTAAATTATATTTATTTAATCTACTTTATAAAGAGAAAATATTAATAAAGAGTAACCTTAAGCAGTAGTACAGAAGAAGAATAAATCTCTCTATTTAACAGACTTACTTAGTAATAACTAAAGCTTCTACTGAAGTTAATTGTAAAGCTCATAATACATATAATGGAAAATTTAAACTACCAGGTATCTATTCTCTCTATATCATAGCTTAAGTAGCTGTATTTAAATAAATTATTAGTAGTTAATGTATTTTTATAAGGTATTATTTAAAGATATTTAATGCTATCAAATTGCGAAACAAGTGGACTCCACCAGGGTGTGAAGCCTTGGTGCGGTCACGGGTAGCTTCCATCTCGTATCACGATCACTTCAACCTGCTTTGCCGCCCGTCCAGGTTTATCGTCACGAAATTCACAGAGAGACACGCATCGACTGGCTGAGAGTGATCCGGACTCTCCTGTATAACGATAGCAAGGCACTTGCATCGATTTCCCCCCTTTTACTGCGCCCTCGTCTTACTCCTGTGCGTCCCAAGTCGCGAGAGGGGTGCCTTGTCTCTCCCTTTCCTTTAACCCGCTTGCAACGCCCACATCGCCCAGGGTCCCGCGTCCAGGAAGCTAAGGCGGTCGCGGTAGGTCGTCTGCCTGCTGGGCGAAGCGCCTATCTATATTGCTTGCGGCATCCTCTCGTCAGACATCTTCCCAAGTACTCTCGACGTCCCTGAGAACTCACCATACTCGCGTTATATTCAGAGATCGTTGACCCCTCTGTAGTTATATACATACACCGCTCTCTCTATACATACGTATATATACGCGAGCGTGAAGGATATCTCAGCAGATACAACAGATATGGCGGCAGTTTCCTACCCAATGTCTCCTGTGAGGCAGCCCTTTGCAGTTCTGGGTGATGCCAGACTGCGAACAGCCAACAGCATCAAAAACAAACAGAACGGTAAGAAGACTTCCCTAATACCTAGTCAGTAAAGCAGACGGGACTTAACATTATGGGGGACATTCCCTTTTAACAGGCGCGACTACAAGTCCGTTGAAACGTCGGCTTGACGTGTCAGACAACTCTGACTCCGAGAATATTGACCCTCTTCTCATGGGCTCTCCTTCTAAACGCAACAAGGGCAGCATCCAACTGCATCAAGATACCACTAGCAGCCTCCACACCTTCATCAAGCCTGTCTTGACGGTGAAGACTCCGGCAAAGCCGCGAAGCAGCAACTCAGAGTTCGTCACTCCAGCACGTCCCATTCGAGGCCAGACTTCCCTTTCTGCTCCTCTCAGGGCCCCGGCTGGCCGTTCGCCAAAGGCAAAGACAAAGAGTGTAAAGGCTTTTGGTCGTCGAAGCCTTGGTTACTGCCGCATTGACCCTCCCGCCATCTCCAAGCGTAGCATGTCCCGAGCTCCTTTCTCTATTGCAGATGCTCTCAATGGCACCTTCACTGTTTCTAGTCCTGTTGTCGGGCCGATTCCATCAGCCACGCTGAAGATGAGACGTCCAAAGGCATGGGATTTTGAAATCCACGCCGACACCGAGCAGGATGAGATGGCAAACCTGATGGAGCATTCAACTTGTGTTCTCGACATTAGTGACGACGAAGAGAAACAGGCACGGGATACCAGAGGCAAAGAGAATATCCCACCCCCACAGTCTCTAGCCGACAGCACTCAATCTGCAGCTGCCCAACAAACATCCACCACTACCAGAAATGTCGACATGGGAGACGAACCTCGTTCGCCCCTGGGGGAGCTCGACGTAAAGTCATTTGTCCCCGAAGGAGAAAGTATCGACAGCGTGATCGAGGTTCCCGAAGAGGAAGAGGAAGCTGCTGCTGAACAAGTTCCAGCTCCTCTCGAGCAGTGCTCGGATACCACTCCCAAGAAACAGCCCAAGTCATCCGCTCAGCCAGATACCCTCTCTCAATCCGCAATCTCCGCTCTAATTGAACGTACCGCTCCAAAAGTTCAGGTTGAAGAACCAACCAAGAAAGACGTAACTGACGAGTTAGCCCCTTCTGCTGCAGAGATAGAAATCTGGGAGAGCGCCAGTGCGGCTGAAGAGGCTTTGACTGCCACCGCAGAAGCCGACAAGCCCACCGAGCCTGTTACTCCCTTGTCTTCCTAAATTAGGACCTGTCCCAGCACTTTCAAAATGATTGACCCATGACGACTTGTTTCTCCTCTTTTTCCCTTTAGGTAATTTGCCAGTTTGTACCGGAGTTATGGCCTGGAGTTTGTTCTTATTTTTAACGGAATGGGTATTCTTTCCCTTCGGCGTTGTCTGTATTCTATGCACGGAGTATATGGCTCTTTTCTTCCCTCATTCCTCCTCCATCACTCTGAACTCGAATCATGTTGATCTTATTATCGTGGCCCCATCCCGAGCTCAGCTCCTGCTAACCTACTCTCTAATATTAAACAAGATGTATATACATCTCCCTTGCTCACCTCAGTTCTGCGCTTGTTTGTCTGTTGTTGACTCTTTTAGTTTTGCTGCCGCAATAACCGTGATGTTGAACGTCCATGTTTGTTTCGCAGCGTTTTGAGTGAAGCCCCTGTAGCAACGCGATGGTCATGATTAACGAGGAAAGGATATGTGAAGATTTGTGTGAAACGCCGTTGATGAAGGTTGCTTTTCAAAAAGGTTTGCTGAGTTTATTCTTATTTCTGATAGCAACGTTTGTTGCCACAGCGTAATGTCAGAGCTTCTGTGTGTTAGTTATTTGTTCGTGTTTACATGGTTGAATTCAAGGAGTTGTTACTCTTATCAAGAAAAAAAGTGCATATCGGGCATAACTACTCATATCCCTGGGTCTCGATCTCCTGCTCGTCGGAGTCTTCCATCTCTTCATCTTCATCCCCTTCATCGTCCTGCTCTTGTTCGCCCACCTCGCCCTCATCATCCTCTTCCTGCTGATCCTCCCACCTGACTCTTTTCCGATCACCCTTTTCTAATGTTCCAGCAGCTCCCCTGAATCTGTCTCTCTGCTTATCCACCTTCCACGGCACATTCCGGACAACAGCACGAATCTCCGAGAGTAAATGCGTAGGCACTGGTCCTAGTCCTTCCTTGGCTAGGGATATCTTGTCTAACTCCTCATCTCCCTCCACATGGCTCGGTAGACTAAGTAAAGGAAGCAGCTCTTGTTCGGAGGGCCAGTCCGTGCGGTTCTCCATCATAGAAGTCATCTTCATCCGCATTATAGCGCGGACAATCGAGAGCGTGACATTACCGTACCAGCCACACGAATATATGTCACACGTAGCGCGCGGAGGATGAGCATCTGGAGACGAGGGATCAAGCAACCGTGCAATTATAGGATCCTCAATATCTATTATCATCCATGTTTTACCGTCTTGAGAAAGAGGCGGGTGGCCAGTCCATACATGAGACCTGGCGAGGGCTGGGTCGCTGTTGTTCTCATACGATAGGCGCGGAAGGGTGAGTCGTCTTCCTGAGAGGGGAGTGGTGGTGGTTGTGAATGGTGCGTTCGGGGCAGTTTCTTGGTCTTGTCCTTCTTTTTCCGCAGAGACAGGGAATAAGCGGAACATGAGCGTTTGGTATATACGGAAATCAGGAGACGATCTTGGATCAAATCCGAATTTGAAAATGGCATCTCTCCATGGGCCAGAGCGGAAGAGGTAGCCGACGTATGGAATGGCAAGACGAAGGGCGTATTTTTTCTCGGATGTGGGTAGCTGGTTACGAAGACCACGTCGTGTCCAGGCTGGCCTTTCGTCGAATAGGGCTCGGAGAGCGGCCACAGTGTCGTGGACGGTTTGGTCCTGGCCTGATAATGGTGGACAGTTGTCCCGTGGCTGCGTCGGCACCGAGGGTATGTCGTAGGATACAAGGTGGGTAACCACCTTCAATGCCCGCTGGGTGTTGGTAGTTGTTACTTGACCAGATGGATCAATTGAACGCTTCACCATTGGGTTTTGACGATATCTATAGCTGGTTAGCATACATCTGTATCCTAGTTATTGGGTTATTGTCAAAGCCGTACAGGTACTGGAAGGCGACTTCATTGTTGCTTAGGGATGGGGGTGGAATGATATCAACATTGGAGATAGCCCCCTTTGAGAGATCAAGTTCAAATTTCTTCAACTTGTCATCTATAATATACAGTTAGCAGTGTTAAACCTGTTGGCTTGAACAAGTCTATATAACTTACATTCAAATGGTAATATGGTTTCCCTGAATTTTTGCACAAACGGGCTTCCCGTAGTAGAGTATGCAAAGTCTGGTAACCCTACGCCCACAACTCTTCCTGTCAGTTCCAAACACAAGCACCCAAGGTCATAGAGATGACTTACCTCTAAAAACATGTGTTCGATTAACTTGACCTACGACGTCTACTTGATAACGTCCAACATTCTCCTTTAGGCGCTGGAGAAGCTCTCGAGCGTCCAGCTGGTCAGTAGGGGTAGCCACATCATCTCGATGGCTGTGGACAAACGGGCCCTGAGAGCCCCGTTTCCGCCTCCGGCCTGTTCTCCTGGGTACAGTAACCTTGAGAAGAACATTGTTGGTCTGCTTGCTTGTTGACCTTATTGGTCTGCTCATGACATCTTCCGGGTTCAACATGAGAGTCAATGGTGAGTCCCGACAGGAAGCATTTAGCATCTTAGCATCTGGTTAGCGAGTGTAAAATAATGAAGTGAGACATGCTTGACTGACCTCTGATATTCCTGCATAGCCCTGAAGGGTATCAATAGCCTTGTCAACATTTTTGACGATACATGGGTGCTCTACACAGACGATGTCCTGAGATGGAACTGGATACCATGGTGCAGTACGTTCGCCTGGATTTTGAGACATCTAGAGCCAAAGCGGAGTCCGAATCCAGGTTCAATCTATGTTTTCAACCGTTTCAGCTGTATTAAAGGAGCTGTAAGCTTTTCTCTGGTTTGATGCTGGCTCCTTGTAGATTGTTATGGCGCTACAGAGAGCTCAGTATATTTGGGTATAGATTTTTCGTTATATATTTATTGCTCCTGTTTACTTGTTAACTATTGTCCTTGCTTTGACACAGTTTGTCTCTATGTCTCAGCAGCTGCTATTCACAGTTTAAAAAAACCTGTCCTTGTATACATACATCGCTATTACCTCTACATCTCTCTCTAATATATATGCTCGTTCGTTTTCCTCCTTCCATCCGTCCGTCTTTTTCTTCTCCCTTTGCTTTGCCCTTCAACTCTCACGTGACATCACCAAACCTCCCAGCGCCGTTTCGAGATGCGAAAAAGAGTGTCGACTTTCTGCTTTGCCAAAGAGAAAACGACTGATGGCTGCTTCAAGACTCAAACTACGCTGAACTCGCGCCTTATTGTGCTTCTGTTGCCCGTTGCTTAGTCCATCTTTTGCTTCTACAACGACTGACCCTTTTCGACTCCTTCCTTGCCCAATCACCAACTTGGTTGGCTCCCCCCGAACAAAACGCCCCCCCGCCCTTTTGGTAGTTCTATCGGACGCTCACGCTGCCAAAACCGCACCTGAGGGAAAGGGGAAAAGAAAAAGAAGGTGAAAGGGACACGATAGAAGCGTGTAGATAAGACTATTTGATACGGTTACTGTTGGCCCTGAAAAGCTCAAGGTAGGTCGTGCAACATTGTCCTTCTTCCTGCTATCCTTTGCATCTATCCTTCTCTGCCTCTCCCCCTTGGGGTGGACTGTTATTTTTGGCTATGTCTAGCAACTGCGCTCTAGCTTTAATACCAGGTTCCGAATGCTTTCTACTCCGCACGATCTCTTTACTAGACTTAATTTTATGAAGCCAGACAGTTCACTAATCAGTTATCCCCAGAAAAACAATAGTTTAATCACCGCCGCCGTTCTTCTACCGTCCTCGGCTAACCATCAATTCCCCCCATACCTTTCCTAAACAGGGGTAAGGTCGTGGTGGTCGGGCACGGGGCAAGCTGATACCCATCTCTATTGATGCGGCGGAAGACAACTCGCGAGCAACAATGAAGGGCTTCAGACAGAGAGTTGTAAGTTGGCACGTCAATGGCGTATTTTTGATCCTCTATAACACGTACATCGTCTCGGGGGTGACTTGCGAATTTTATATGCAATTCAAGGGATGTAAACTGATAGAGTTAGCATGAGCAGCTATCCCGCGCAAAGGACTCGAACAAATCGTCTAAAAAGAAAGACTCCTCTTCTTCTGGTACGTCGTCCCCTGGGGCCTCCGCGAATCTTGGTCCACCAGGGCAAACGTTATCACCAGCAGGCTCGAACCATGGTACACCTACTTCGTCCACAACCGCTGTCAATGAGACAAAGTCGAAGCCTACCAGCTCTCCTGACAATGGAGCGACCGCCGGTCTCACCTTGCATCACAACGCTCCCGTTTTGCCCAGTGGCGTACCCAATCAGCAACATTATCTTCCACAGCAACAGCACTTAGGAGGGCAGATGCCGGGCAATGGGCCGGGTACACCAACTCGACAGGGGCTTCCCATGGCCCCAAGTGTGGTCATCAGCCCCAGTGCACCGGTATGTTGACGTTTGTGCCCAGATAGTTGACCTTTCCAGATTCATTACCACGGTTTATTTACTATCAGGGCTGACTTGCCTTGTCGACTTGTTCATATGGCTAACATCTGATTTTGTATAGCATATACCCCCTCCTGGAGCTGCAGAGACAATGCCTGGTGACCTGCAACCTCCAAAAACCGGACAGAAACCACATCTTATTGACAGACTACAGACTCCCAAGGACATTCCTCTTGGATTCAAACCCCCACGACGGCAGCACTCGTCACGCTTTGATATCTCAGACCAACGTCAGAGGGAGCTAGAGAAACTCCCTGGATTTCATGAAGTGCCTCCTAACCGAAGACAAGATCTTTTCATGCAGAAAATCGACCAATGCAACATCATATTTGACTTCAACGACGCAGCAGGAGATATGAAATCCAAAGAAATCAAGCGACTGGCCCTCCATGAACTACTTGATTATGTCGCCAATAATCGCTCTGTCATCACAGAACCTATGTATCCCAAAGTGGTGGACATGTTCAGCAAAAATCTATTTCGGCCTATTCCTCCTCCCGTTAACCCGCAAGGTGATGCATTCGACCCGGAGGAAGATGAGCCCGTGCTGGAAGTAGCATGGCCTCATATTCAAGTTGTTTACGAATTCTTCCTTAGGTTCATTGAGAGTCAAGATTTCAGCACCAACATCGCAAAAGCCTACATTGACCATCAATTTGTCCTTCAGGTTAGATTCCAACTGCTCTCAGACTTGTCATCACCCTAACACTAACTATTGGTCCAGTTACTTGAACTATTTGACTCCGAAGACCCTCGAGAACGTGACTTTTTGAAAACGACGTTGCATCGTATATACGGAAAATTCTTAAATCTACGTTCATACATTAGACGTTCGATCAATAACGTCTTCTTCCAATTCATCTATGAAACTGAACGATTCAACGGTATTGCTGAGCTTCTGGAGATTCTTGGCTCGATCATCAACGGTTTCGCCTTGCCACTGAAAGAGGAGCACAAACTATTCTTGACACGGGTTTTGTTACCGATGCATAAAGTTAAGAGTCTAAGCATGTATCACCCGCAGCTGGCGTACTGTATTGTGCAGTTCCTAGAGAAGGATGCTGCCTTAACAGAAGAGGTACGTTTTGCATTTGGTACGTATTGTGGATTAAATACTGATGACTTTGTGCTTAGGTTGTCCTTGGACTACTTCGCTACTGGCCCAAAGTGAATAGCACAAAAGAGGTCATGTATCTAAATGAAGTTGAAGACATCTTTGAGGTTATGGAACCCGCTGAGTTCGTGAAGGTGCAAGAACCTCTGTTCCACCAGCTTGCGAAATCAGTTGCTAGCCCTCATTTCCAAGTACGTAACTGTTGCCTACAAAACGCGATTCAAGCCTTGGTTCATACTAACGGGATTTAGGTCGCGGAGCGAGCCCTATACTTTTGGAACAACGAGTACTTTTGTAACTTGGTTGGTGACAATGTGGAGTCTATTCTCCCAATCATGTTTGCGCCGCTTTACGAAAATTCCCAAGGCCATTGGAACAGGTATGCTTCAATTCGCGTACTGTCTCATCATGTTGCTATATGTATACTGACATAACTGCCGCAGGACCATTCATAGCATGGTGTATACTGCAATGAAGATGTTCATGGAAATCAACCCACAACTGTTTGACGACTGCTCTCATGATTATCGGGAGTACCAAAACTCCGCTGAGGCACGAGAAAAGAGCCGTCAGGAGAAATGGGATCGACTTGCTGAAATGGCCAAAGCCAGGCGAGAGAAGGCTCAACTGTCAGCAGCTGAAGGTTCCAAGTCCTCTGACGCAGCTGGCTCCAACGATGGTCTGGATCCAATAACCCAAGACAGCCAGCAGCGCCTAAACGCGCTCAAACTGCAAGACGATACCCCAGCCAGCAAGGAACGGCGGCTTAGAGAGGGTCAAAACTCGGTTAGTGCCTCTCGCGTTGATTAAGCATGGAACAGAAACTACGTACCATGTTTCGCGCTCCCGCATTGTTTTCTTCTGCTTCTTTCTCTATGCACTGGCTGTATTGTAAAAATGACCCTGTTGTCCTTTCGTTTTATCCTTCTTCTTTTAGAGATATTATTTTCATTTCTGAGCCGGCGTGATCCTAACGTTAGACATACGTTTTGAATTCAGAGGCGTCGCCGTGGATCTATCGATGATTCTCGTGGTAGTGGTGGTGGTAGTGGAGCAGCTGGGGCAGGCTGGCGGATTGTGGTGGGAGAGGCACGAAGGCGAGGAGAACGGCGAAGCTCACTCGGCAACAGCAGTACTGGGCCCTCACACCCCTCTGTTACTCGTAGCAACTCAACCAGCAAGAGTATGCGGTCTGTCTGAAGCAAGGGGTTTTACTTCTTTTCCCTTCTCGCCACCCAACGATGGCAATTACGAAAGCCCTTCTACACAGGTTCGGTACTAAGTTATCCAGCGAGTTTAGACTAATGATGATGCCCCCTTTTCTTCTTCTTCATGTGGTTCCTCAAGCTGAGTGATGTTCTACTTGATTATCCGTATTTGATTTCCACGTGAATATGGATTTATTCGTGGCTCACTTTTTCAGTCTATGTTTACTTTCTTACTCATTGTTCCCATTTTTCCTACTTGTTTACTTTTGGAGATTGTTGTTGGACGCCAAAATTTGCTTGGGCCATTCTAGAGATAACGCCTGGGGTAAGGAAAAAAACAGGTGTGGGAGGCGTTCTTTGCGTGCTTATGGTCCAGTGGACATCTTGTCTTTATGATTAGCCTGAAATGAAATCTCAGCCTGTCTTGCATCTGCTTTGTTATCATATTTCTGTCTCTAGATTGAAATTTGATAGATGCATGTCACCGACTAAATTATCATAAACAGCATGTTTGCATCTTAAGCAAATTGCTTACAGTATTATTATGTCACCAACGCTAAACTATATTGGGCTAGAACACACAATACACTAGTCCTGTTTGGACCCTAGCGCGAATGAGAAGTTGCGGGCGCGATGCCCCAGGTCCAGATGCGCTCCAGAGAAATTCACTTATCAACACTTCTTCAATCACAGTATTCAGGCCCTTGTCCTTCGCTCTACCAACCACCACACCTCCCCTACCACCTCTTACCGCGATAATTCAACCTGTCAATCTCTAACTCCGTCTAATTTCTCTCTCACTCTTTCTCTACGGCCGCCAAACCTCCTTTTAGCTGTCTCGATAGGCTTCGGAATTGCTTAATAGACCCCCCTCAAGCTTACCGGCCAGGAGGGTCAAGGAGCTGCCGTCTTGTTGGCGTTGAACGGTTTTAAGCCGGCCTGAGGGCCTGGCATTAGGTTGATTTCAAGGTTGATTGCTGTGGGAATGCCAATTTTGGCTGCGCGCAATCATGGAACGCGAATCGATTGAGCGAAATTTCGACGCCTATGTGACGAAATTGGGTGATCCTAATGTCGGTCAGTGACCATTATATCTGGGGATAGTCTTCTTTATCCAGTGGCTGCCTGGTGCTGACTGAATATACGCGTTAAAAATATTATAGAAACCAAAGTAAAATGCGCTGCTGCGGTTGAGATCCGCGACACCTTGGAGCACTTATGCTCGGGCGCTACATACTCCATTTTCCTGGCGAAGCTATGGCCGGCGTTCAAGAAGGTGCTGAAGGGAGAGCCAGTGTTTATCAGTTTATCGTTTGAGCAGGTGAGAGAAGACAGATTGTTGCAGGGGAAAGATAATCAGTTTCATTCTGGCTAACGAGCTTGACCATGGTACTAGAAACTGCGGAATTGTATCCTGGAGATCCTCCATCGTCTGCCTCTAGAGCTTCCGGAAGTCGAACCATATGCTGGTGACATGGTTGACCTGCTTATAGAGCTTGTCCGAAATGAGAACGAAGAAAATGCTGTTATCTGTATGAAGACAATCATGGACCTACAGCGGCGCCAAGTCAGGGCAACACAATCGAGAGTTCAATCATTTTTGGAGCTCATCCAGAACATGTTTGAGGGAATGCCCCAGGTCGTAAAAGATACGTTCGAGACGCCGCAGGCTCAGACGTCCACTCCTGGAATGCCTTCAACACCCAACACAGCATCCCAGAATTTCCAGTCTCCACGGCCCAGTTCTCCGGCGACTTCGGTATCTGATCTTGGGCCCGAACAGCAGCAACCAAACCAGCTGCTAGCGAAGGGTATGCACTCGTTCAAGGTCCTTGCGGAGTGTCCCATCATTGTCGTCTCAATCTTTCAGATACATCGCAGCTCTGTAACCACCAATGTGAAGGTGTTTGGTCCTCTGATTAAAGGAATATTACTGCTTCAGGCAAAACCACAAGAGAAAGCTCATAGTGATGCAAAAGCTCAGGGGAAAATTTTCACTGGAGTTAGCAAGGATATCAAAAATAGGGCTGCTTTTGGAGAATTCATCACCCTCCAAGTTAAAACCATGAGCTTCCTTGCATATCTGCTTAGAGTGTATGCAAATCACCTCCAGGACTTCCTTCCTTCCCTACCTGGAGTTGTGATTCGTCTGTTGCAAGATTGCCCCAGAGAGAAATCGAGTGCGAGGAAGGAACTTCTAGTCGCCATTCGCCACATAATAAATTTCAATTATCGCAAGATCTTCCTCGAAAAATTGGATGACCTTTTAGACGAGCGGACCCTGATAGGAGATGGCCTCACTGTCTATGAAGCTCTCCGGCCGCTGGCGTATAGCATGCTAGCCGACCTGATACACCATGTGCGAGAATCGCTCACTCGAGACCAAATTCGCCGCACTCTCGAAGTTTACACCAAAAATCTCCATGATGACCTCCCAGGAACAAGTTTCCAAGCAATGAGCGCCAAGCTTCTGCTGAACATGGCTGAGAAGATAGCAAGCATGGAGAATAAAAAAGAAGCACGGTACTTCTTGATCATGATTCTTGATGCTATTGGGGATAAATTTGCGTCCATGAACTACCAGTTCAAAAACGCGGTTAAAGCATCCAAACTAGTCAAGCAAAACGCCGATACTTTGGCAGAAGGATACCTTGCCGACAAGAACAATCCTCCTGATTGGGATGAAATTGATATATTCACCGCAGCACCGATCAAAGCTACTAACCCCAGAGATAGAAATGCTGACCCTGTTAACGATAATAAGTTCTTATTCAAGACACTTATCACAGGGCTGAAAGGCCTGTTCTATCAGCTTAAAAGCTGCAACCCTGAGGATCTCAAACTGGACCCGTCATACACACCGGTTAACTGGGCTGAAGTGTCGTTCGGTTATAACGCTGAAGAAGTCCGCATCATCAAGAAACTCTTCCACGAGGGCGCCGGTCTCTTCAGATATTATGGCGCTGAGAACAAGGAGCCTGAGACACAATATGCGACTCCCCTTGAATTCCTCTCTAGTCAGTATATGCGACACATGAGTAGTGAGGAAAAAGAACTCCTTGAAAGTTTTGGGACCATTTTCCATTGTGTTGATACGGCCGCGTTCCATGAAGTCTTCAAGAGTGAGATTCCATATCTACATAACCTCATGTTGGAACATAGTGCCTTACTTCACCTACCGCAATTCTTCTTAGCAAGTGAGGCTACTTCTCCGGCTGTTGCTGGAATGACTCTACAATACCTCATGGAACATATTCATGAAGTCGGCTCTTCGGATGCGGGCAATTCTCGAATTCTCCTAAGGATGTTCAAGCTTTCCTTCATGGCTGTCACGCTTTTCTCAGCACAGAACGAGCAGGTGCTGCATCCGCATGTCACAAAGATCGTGGCTAAATGTATTGAATATTCTGTAACCGCAGAAGAACCGATGAACTATTTCCTACTCCTTAGGTCGTTATTCAGAAGTATTGGCGGAGGGCGTTTTGAGTTGCTTTACAAAGAGCTTCTTCCATTGCTTGAAATGTTACTGGAAACGTTCAACAATCTCCTACTCGGTGCTAGAAAGACACAGGAACGGGATCTATACGTTGAACTGACGCTGACTGTGCCCGCACGCCTGAGTCACTTGCTTCCGCATCTGAGCCATCTTATGAGGCCGTTAGTCGTTGCTCTTCGCGCAGGGTCAGATCTCGTCAGCCAGGGGCTTAGGACTCTTGAACTCTGTGTCGACAATCTTACCGCAGACTACTTGGACCCTATTATGGCTCCGATAATGGACGAACTTATGACCGCACTTTGGGACCATCTCCGACCCAACCCTTACAGCCACTTTCATGCCCACACAACAATGAGGATTCTTGGGAAACTTGGTGGACGAAATCGGAAATTCCTTAACCACCCCCCTGAGCTCTCATTCCAACAATACTCTGATGATACTCCGAGTATGGATGTGAAACTCATTGGATCTAGCAAGGATAGAGCCTTCCCCCTCGATATCGGAATCGACTTGGCATTAGGCAAATTGCTAGAAACGATCCCAGTAAATGCATCTGCAACCGTTAAAAAATCCGATGTTTTCTACAAGAAACAAGCCTATCGTATGCTGAGCTCTCAACTCAAGCTTTACATTGGCTTTGAACATCCACCTGATGACCTCGCGACAATTTTGCGCCTTCAAGCCAATGATCTTGCTGATGGAAAGTTCTCGGGGACAGTAGACATCCTGGAAAAATCTGATCGTCAATGCTCTTCCTCGAAGAAACTTGCACAGGAGACTACCCTGAAGAAGTTATTGAAAGCCTGCATAGTCGCGACTACAATTCCACATCTCAAACAAACTGCGACAACGTTCTTAACTGACGTTTGCCGTCATTTCACCATCATTGAGACTGGTCGATCCCTCGCACAGTCCCGGCATATACGACGGCCCTTTAACGTGTCACTCGGAGAAGGCCCCTTGTATCTGGATACAAGAACTCTTGCCGATGCTGTTGTCGAATGCCTAGCCTCTGAAGATCCGGCAGTGCGCGACGCTGCTAAGGAGGTCATCTTCAATGTCCGCAGTGCCGCGCTTGTTATATTTGGCTCAGCTGAAAAGGCAGGGAAACTTCCGTTCTTCTCTCATCTTGGTAGAACGCTTTGTCATGCCTGCCATGATGAGGAGTGGTTCACGAAGGCTGCTGGAAGCCTGGGTATTCATCTCTTTGTGACTGAGCTGGACTTGGGAAGCGCTTGGTTGGTCGACCGCCAGATTGAATTCATTCGTGCTCTCATGTACGTGATTAAGGACACATCATCGGATTTCCCGGGAGCAACTCGAATCCAAGCTCAGAAGACAATGGACTTGATTCTTCAAAAGTGCAACGAAGGGATTTCTAAAGATGAGCTGAAAAATGAAAAAAGCAGGGTCTTAGGTTTGTGTGGCATCCTGAGCTACGAATTATCTCATATGAACAAGCACGTCCGCCAGGCTGCCCAGAGCGGAATATCAACTCTTGCAACGACTTTAAATGCGGAAGTTCATGAGTTGATTACCCCCGTCAAAGACCGGCTCTTGATGCCAATCTTCAATAAGCCACTGCGTGCTTTACCTTTCCCTACTCAGATAGGTTGCATTGAAGCAATAGCGTACTGTTTAGGCCTTCGACAGAACATCGTCACTTTCAACGACCAGCTTAATCGCCTTTTGATGGAATCATTGGCGCTTGCTGATGTGGACGATGACGCTTTAGCTGCCAAACCAAATGAGTTCAAAACTGCTGAGCAGATTGTCAACCTTCGCGTTTCCTGTCTCCGCCTCCTTTCAATGGCCATGGGCTTCCCTGATTTTGCAAGTGGCCCACAGAGCCATAGCCGCGCTCGAATAATCGCTTGTTTCTTTAAATCTTTGTATTCGAAATCGCCAGAGATCATCGACGCAGCGAACTCCGGTCTACGTGACGTCCTCACACAGACCAATAAGTTACCTAAGGAGCTACTTCAGAACGGGCTGCGGCCCATTTTGATGAACCTTCAGGACCCAAAACGCCTGAGTGTGGCTGGTTTGGATGGACTGGCTCGACTTCTCACCCTGTTGACGAATTATTTCAAAGTTGAAATAGGCTCACGGCTCTTGGACCACATGAGAGTCATTGCGGATGAGAACATATTGCAGAAAGCGTCTTTTGGGCTTGTGGAGCAGAACCCTCCTATGAAAATTGTTGCTGCCATCTTTAATATTTTTCACCTTCTCCCAGCGGCAGCAACTTCGTTTATGGAAAACCTTGTCAATAAAGTCTTGTACTTAGAAGACCGGTTGAGACGGACGTCCAGCAGCCCCTTTCGGAAGCCGCTGCTTAAATATCTTAACCGATACCCTAGGGAGAGCTGGGTTTTCATGCAGGCTAAATTCCACGAAGAAAAATATGGGAGGTTTTTTGGCCAACTTTTAGCAGATCCTGAGAGTTTTTCCCTGCGCTCTGCTATTTTTGCTGACTCGGAAACGTTAATAAAACTCGCCTTCTTGCAGGAAGAATCTCCTAGGAAAAATACAGCAGCCATTAACGGGATTTACTTCATTCACTCAATTTGCTCTCATGATTCTACGGAAGGATTTTTGACCGCGCAGCCAGAACTCAAACGACACCTTTTAAACAGTGGCCGGGATTTGAATTCTAAGCTTCGGGGTGACAAACTGCCCCCCGATGAGCGGCTTAGAGTGGAACAGGCTCAGGACCAGCTACTGGAAATTTTCACAATCCATCTTTCCCAGTCCCTTGATGATCTGGACTTCCTCTTTGATGTTATTGATAAGATCTCGGCCGGCGACTTGAAAACAACCCTTACGTTACCTAAATTTTTCTATGAATTTATTATCACAAACCCATCCATTGCGTACCGGAAATCTGTCATTTCCCGCTGTTTGGATCTTTACAACCAGCGTAATTCAGCTCAGAAGTTGAAGACCTATGCATTCCATTATCTGGTTAATCCTATCCTCGCTATGGATGTGAAAAACACATGGGATAGTCCTACTCCAGGTACGGGGGTTCTTGATAGGAGTCTGACTGATCTTATCCACAACCGGCTATGGAAACCACAGTTAGGCGATCTCAGTGAAGAATCTAGTCAACCGGGCGTGGATCACTCCCGTATGGAACTTCTTCAGCTCTCAGCCCTACTTATTAAATATCACCATGGCATTGTTCAAGAAACTAGGAAGGATATTATCAAGTTTGCGTGGAGTTACATTCGCTTGGAGGACACAGTTAACAAATATGGAGCATATGTGTTGATCAGTTACTTCATTGCTCACTATGAGACACCCTCAAAGATTGTTGTGCAAATTTATGTTGCTTTGCTGAGAGCTCACCAGAATGAGGGGAAGTCCCTCGTCACTCAAGCGTTGGAGATTCTGGCGCCTTCGCTTCCGAAGAGGATTCTCTCTGGACCAGACCCTCGTTTCCCGGTATGGGCGAGATGGCCACGGCGCATTCTAACGGAAGAAACGGCGAATCTACAACAGGTCATGAGTATATTGCAATTTCTTGTTCGACAACCTGACCTATTTTATGAGGCTCGTGAAAATTTCATTCCTCTGATAATACCTTCCCTCGTCAAGATTGCAGGCCCCAATAATTTGTCATTTGATAGCAGAAAGCTAGTTTTACACCTAGTCACTCTTATTTGGACATGGGAAGAAAAAAGGGTTACTGGGCGGCGAGACCCGGCGTCACCAAATTCTATGAAACGAAAATTGGCTGATATGGAGATGCAAGCATCACCATCAATGAGTACAACACCACTCCCACCAAAAGAGCGTCCGGAATATACCATCCCACTGGACCTGAGGACGCCTCTCGTGAAATACCTTGTTACATTTGTGTGTAGTCTTGTTGATCGCTTCTCTGTCCCTGCAGCTCGATTCAGAGAACTTTTGCCACCTAAACCTCATCATGCGGCTTTAGGTAATTATGGTGAGATTTGCAAGAAATCAGTGGTTCTGCTCCGTCGTTTCCTTTCTCCGGAGTATTGGCCTGATGTGGACATTGACCTTTACCAGAAGGTCTTAGAACCTATTTTATGCGGTGAAAAGGCCGATAAGCCTGATGAAAAACACATCACTGCCATGATAAATACGTTACAAGTTCTACGACTTCTCTTAGCCACCAAACCAAATAGCTGGATTCTTGACCGCATGTCCACTATTCAGCATCTTGTTGAAAAAGCATTGCGATCCGACAACCCTGAAATCCAAGACTGTTTACATGGAGGGGAAGAAAACATGGACATTTCTCCAAAGCTGCCACCTCCGATTAAAAGAGTTTTGGATGCCTTGCCACAGGAAGAACCGTCAGAAGAAGAAGGGGGCATGGATGTTGATAAGCCATCTTCTGAATTTGTGACTTTCCTTTCGACTGTAGCAACTGAGTCGATCTCGAGCGGCAATTATATGGCAGGAATCAATATTCTTTGGACTCTATCAAAGTGTCAGCCTGCGGAGATGGACCAGCACATTCCCCACGTTATGAAGATATTCTCACAAAAACTTGCGAAGGATCACGTTGCTGCTTACATCAATACGCAATCTGCTGCAAGTCGGGCCATGGAGCAACAAATACAAGTGCCTGATCCTCATGATCTGGAGGTTGGAATTGATCTAATCTCAAAAACTATTGACCTGATCGCTGTTCGAATGTCAAATCTAGGGGATCAGAGACGGCCTTTCCTAAGTGTATTGGCGCAATTAGTTGAGAGGTCACAGAATATTCCCCTCTGTACCAAAATTCTCGGAATGGTAGAGAATTGGATCTTCCAACCCACCGAATCCTGGCCAACCCTTAAGGAGAAGACAGCTGTCCTGCACAAGATGCTACTGTTCGAATCTAGAGCTGATTCAACAATGCTTGGAAAATTCTTGGAGCTTGTCATTCGGGTCTACGAAGACCCCAAGATTACACGAACCGAGCTCACCGTTCGACTGGAGCATGCTTTCCTTATTGGTACCAGAGCTCAAGATGTTGATATGCGAACACGTTTCATGTCAATATTTGATAAAAGTTTAACGCGCTCCGCCAATACTCGTCTTAGTTATGTTCTAACCTCACAAAACTGGGACACGCTTGCGGATTCGTTCTGGCTCACGCAAGCTTCACAACTGGTAATGGGATCCATTGACATGTCGGCGGCAGTCAAGTTACATCCAGACGACTTTACGGTTCCTCCTGCATCATTCTTATTTGGACACTCTGAGAAAGATCCAAGTAAAGACAGTGTTGTTGTTGATAACCACCTTGAGACTCTGGTGGCAGAACAGAAGAAGTTTTCAGCGGAGCTAGGCGACGTTAAAGCCCGGGATATCCTTGAACCACTCACTGAGCTCCAGCATGCAGACCCTGAAGTTGCATACAAGGTATGGGTGAGCTTGTTTACGATTTGCTGGGCCTCTTTGACTCGAGATGAGAGAATCGATTTGGAAAAGGGCATGGTATCGCTCCTCACACGCGAGTATCATCATAGACAGATCGATGAGCGCCCCAATGTTGTCCAGGCGCTTCTCGAGGGAGTAATTAGGGCTAGTCCCCGTTTCAAGATCCCTCCCCACGTTATGAAGTTCCTCAGCCGCACATTTGATGCCTGGTATATGGCTGCTATTGCACTTGAACGGTATGCGATTGACCCGGTCATTGATACACCGGTAGTTCGAGAAAGTAATTTGGATGCTCTTGTTGAGATATATGCTGGGCTGCAGGAAGATGATATGTTCTATGGTACTTGGCGACGACGCTGCAAATTCGTAGAAACAAATGCTGCACTGTCATACGAACAACAAGGAATGTGGGATAAATCCCAGCAGCTCTACGAATCGGCTCAGATCAAGGCACGCACTGGTGCTATCCCATTCGCCCAAGCTGAGTACTTCCTCTGGGAGGATCACTGGATGATATGTGCTCAAAAGCTCCAGCAATGGGAGATATTGACTGATTTTGCGAAGCACGAGAATTTCAATGACCTTCTTTTGGAGGCTACTTGGAGAAACCTGGAGAATTGGCAGGGCGATACTAATCGAGAACAAATTGACTCCCTTTTGAAGTCAGTTTCGGATGCACCAACACCGCGCCGAACATTTTTCCAGGCATTTATGTCATTATTAAAATTTCACACTAAGCAGGAATCGTTGCAGGATTTTAACAACGTTTGTGATGAATCTGTCCAACTCTCCATTCGAAAATGGCACCAGCTTCCGAAGCGAATCACTAACGCCCACATTCCCATCTTACAAAACTTCCAGCAACTTGTTGAGCTTCACGATGCCAGTGTCATTTGTACGAGCCTTTCGCAAACGAATGAGCGCAACATGGACACTAAATCAGCCGAATTGAAACTCCTCCTCACCACCTGGCGAGATAGGTTACCTAACGTCTGGGACGACATCAATGCCTGGCAGGACCTTGTTACGTGGCGACAGCATATTTTCCAGTTAATCAACTCCACTTATCTCAACCTCCTCCCTCCGCAAACCAACAATGTTGCAAGCAACTCATACGCCTTCCGGGGATACCATGAAACGGCATGGATTATCAATAGATTTGCTCATGTCGCACGGAAACACCAAATGCCGGAGGTTTGCATTAACCAACTTAGCCGAATCTACACCCTACCCAATATTGAAATTCAAGAAGCCTTTTTGAAGTTGAGAGAACAAGCAAAGTGCCATTACCAGAACCCGAAAGAGCTCAATAGCGGGCTGGAAGTCATCAATAACACCAATCTCAACTACTTCAACGCGCAGCAAAAGGCAGAGTTTTACACGTTGAAGGGTATGTTTTTGGCGAAGCTGGACCATACAAACGAAGCGAATGAAGCATTTGGTGTTGCCTTATTCTATGACTTACGACTAGCTAAGGCATGGGCTGAATGGGGCCAATACAGTGACCAACGGTTCAAAGCTGATCACTTAGATATAGATCAGGCATGCAATGCAATTAGCTGCTACTTGGAAGCGGCGGGCTTATACAAGAACCACAAGTCAAGAAAACTTCTTAGCCGTATTCTCTGGCTATTAAGCCAAGACAATGACGAAGGGAAGATTGCAAGCGCTTTTGAGAGCTACAAGGGAGATACCCCCGTATGGTATTGGATTACCTTCATACCTCAGCTTCTTACGAGTCTTGCGCATCGGGAAGCCAAGCTATGCAAAGCTGTGCTTGGGAAGATTGCAAAGCTCTATCCTCAATCACTGTTCTTTTTGCTCAGAACTAGCCGGGAGGACTATCTGGGCCTCAAGAAGTCGCAGGAGCAAAAACAAGAAAAGCTCAATCGGGCAAAAGCATCAGGTTCTCCATCGGTAAAGAGTGGCTCTCCAGAAACCAAACCTTCTCTACTCCCAGACGGTACCGCAACATCAAGCTCCCCGAGAACCATATCCTCCCCCAAACCCGCACCCCCAGTGGCAACAGGTGCACTGCCTCTAAACGACGGCGATGCAGCTCAAAAGGATAAGCAGCCATGGGAGTACGCTGATGAGACAATGGCGGGACTGAAAACAGCTTTCCCCCTACTTGCCTTGACCATGGAAACTATGGTGGACCAGATTCACAAAAACTTCAAATGCCCACCAGACGAAGATGCTTATCGACTTATTGTTGCATTGCTCAACGATGGTCTTGCATACGTCGGCCGTATGCCCACATCCTATGCTCAGGATTGCAAACTTCCCCATTCTACTGAAGCAAATATCACACGTTTTGCCGAGACTATCCTTCCTGCGCACATACGAAAATCATTTGAAGCTGATTTCGTTATCAAAAAGCCAACGATGTATGAGTATATTCATAAGCTTCGGCGATGGAGGGATAAATTTGAAGAAAAATTGGATCGTCGACCACAGTTCGCTCACTTGGAATCCTTCTCTTCCCATCTTAGTGAATTCAAGTTCATGAAATTTGACGAGGTTGAAGTTCCTGGGCAATACCTCGAGCACAACGACAAGAACCAAAATTTTGTCCGCATTGACCGATTCCTACCTCACGTTGACCTTGTACGTGGAATTGGTGTATGTCACCGTCGTTTGAGAATTCGTGGCCATGACGGTAGCCTTCACACGTTTGCTGTTCAACATCCTGCAGCCCGCCATTGCCGACGTGAGGAGCGAATGCTTCAGCTTTTCCGAATTTTCAATTGTGTTTTGAGGAAACGCAAGGAAAGTCGTCGACGTAACATTTACTTCCACCTTCCGCTCATGGTTCCCTTCGCACCCCATATCCGCCTGGTGAAAGATGACCCGTCCTATATTTCTTTGCAGGGAATATATGAAGATCACTGTCGCCAGACCGGTATGACCAAAGACGAGCCAGTCCTCTTTACAATGGAGAAAATGCGAGCATTGGCGGAAGCAAAAGCGAATGTAAGTATCTTAGGCAACAACCAAAATTGGACTATAACTTTGACTGACCCCCCCCAGCGCGTTCCTGAGCAGGCAGCGGTCCTTCGCACGGAGATATTTGATGCCATTCAGAAGAAATGGGTACCCAACACAATTCTCCTGCAATATGTCCAGCAAACATATCCAAATTTCGCAGATTTCTGGCTCTTCCGGCGGCAATTCTCGTATCAATATGCTGCAATAGCATTTATGACCTATGTGATGCATATGAGCAACCGATACCCTAGCAAGATACACATCTCTCGACGGACGGGCGATATTTGGAGCTCTGAGTTAATTCCTGCAATGAACTCTGCAAGAGCTATATTCTACAACCCTGAACAAGTACCATTCAGGTTGACTCCGAACATCCAAACTTTGATGGGCCCCTTGACAACGGAGGGTATCTTCGCGTGTGCCATCATGGCTATTGCTCGCTGTCTCACCGAGCCAAGGCTTGAACTGGAACAGCAGCTTAGCATATTCGTACGGGATGAGCTTGTAATGTGGGCCAGTGCGCAGCAGCGTGTTCTGCAACAGCTTAAGGATATGGTGCAAAGCAACATCGACTATATTGTCAACCGGGCAGCCAGCTTGACAAGTTCTCCAGATGGCAATCTCCCTGCGAATCAATCGGTTATTGACCTGATTTCTCGCTCTGTTAACCCTCATAACCTTGCGCAATGCGATGCTTTATGGATGCCATACATGTGATTGACCTTCTCACGGCTTCCTGGCGTCTTTGAATATTTCTCTTCTTCTGTATTACTGCTGGTGCAAGGTTTCTATGGTTATTTTCTTATATTTCTAAATTTCTTGCATATAAGTTCATATCCATCGACGCTGCAAAGAAAGCACAGTTCAGCATGGCGTTCTTTGGAGGAAAAGGAGGCTGTCTATGTTTTTATGTTTTTTGCTTGTTTCTTTCTTCTTTTTCCTGTACGATTGATTTGCAAGTGGCCTTAGGTAGATTCCCAAAAAATAACGTAGTTAATCAAGTTAATTGAATTAATCAGTTTATATGCCAATACGCCTTGCTTTGCAATATAGTTAAACCCACGCTACCGCCAAGGTGCCCTCATTACGCCGGAGATGATCTATGCAAAGGATTAAACAAGAGGGGCTTTCTTTTTAATACCTAACCCCGCAGAGAATGGTTTTTTGGCCTTTTTCACTCGATGGAACGAGGGAGGTGGCATTTCACTTGGGGTTGTGGTGGAGTCTTGGTCAACATCATCAACAAGCCGTTTGACTCGATCACCATCATCAGTCATAAATGCCCTTCTAGCCGCCTCTTCGATATCTTTATCTTCCCTAGCTTTAGCTTCTTCGGCCTCAGCTTTTGCCCTCTGCAAGGCCAGTTCCTCCCCACCTCCGCGTTCTCCCCTCTCGATTCTCGCGTTCCTCGACCGGATTTCATCCAGAGCATCAGCTACTGCCATCTCACGCTTGGAATCTTGCATTTTCTCCTCTAGCTCCAGCATCTTATCCCTCTCCACTCGTTCTACTTCCTCGTTTTCTTCGCGCTCAAGGCGATCTAGGGTTTCATCATGTGTCTCACTCCCTTCCTCATTCTTCGCCTGGCGCCACGGCTCAAAATTCCTCTTGGCTCCCCGTTCGCAGACATAGTCCATATTCTTTGGATCGGTCTTAAAGGTGATTTCACTCGAGCATCGAGTGCATCTGATATAAAAGCGATATATTGTGATGTTGAGGTACTTTTCGTCAGTGGTTTCTTTCCGAGCATTAAATTTGCGACCCTTGTATATGTATTCACCACAATTAGTGCACTTCAGACTGAACGGCGCCATTAGGCGGACGGTTAGGAGCTTAGATCCTGTTGCGCGGAGATGTTTAGGAGTTCGCGTGATGAGCGACGGATCAAAGTCGGGGGGGTAATATTTGGTAAGGACCTTTCGTTCAGACATATTGGCGAAGGTAGATGTGTTTTATCAATCGCTATTTGATGCCTCTTTTTCTTTAAGTGTCTGCGTCTGCGTCTGCGTCTGCGATATTCTGACGGCTTTAATTATTTCATTTCGGTATCAAAAATCGAAAAATCGAAAACGCTAGATTATATAAGCAAAGTCACGTTACTTTCTTATATCTAAGCTTCTGATTGGTCAACACATTTAGATATGAGGATATTCAATAAAAACACTGCGCCGTCCGTCGTACTGAAGGGAGGAATGGAAAAATTATTCTGAAGCATAGTATCATAAGTATTGCTTCAAATATTTAAATTGGATATGATTTTCGTTTTATTATGGCCTTGTATAGCTTGGACATACACATAATATTACGTAAGCAAGGGACTATTTTGGTCAGTCGCGAATTGTCAACAAGAAGCTGAAGTTCATCGATTGAACGACGAGGTTGAAGTGTTTCTTATACCGTTATAAGCCAATATGTGCGATTAACTGAAGGATTCTCTTCTTTTTCTCGCTAATGAACTGCATTTTAGATACCCTCTCCCGCCAGGAATCTTCCAGGTTTGATGCTATGGGAAGCACCCACCTGTGAGCCACAGTCGACCATGGAGGAGTTTCTTCGTAACTGGAGACAAGATGCCTTGAACAAAGGGCAGTACGACTCGGCGGTATATATTGGCGATAAAGTACTCGCTCTAACAAGTGCGTGCGTTGTTTCCAGAATGGTTTATGGCCAGCCCAGCTAATCTGAAAGCTCGGAACAACGATAGATAGCGATAATGATGCATATTGGCTCGCTCAAGTGCACTTTTCGAACAACAACTACACCCGAGCGCTGGCGTTACTATCTACGAAGGATCTCATTACTCGGAATTCATCCTGTCGGTACCTCGCCGCTCATTGCTATATTAAACAAAACAAATTCGACCTTGCGCTTTCTATACTTGGGGAACACAACCCGACCCATCTGATTCATAGTACCAGCAACAGCCGCCGTAAAAAGCCTCACTTGAACGGAGGCTCCCATGTTACCCTTAGAAATGGACGTTCCATCCCATCCCGCACAGATAAAGGGGATCGAGGCGACACAGATTCATATCAGGATGCAAACCATATAAAATATGAAGCCGCAATGTGCTATCTACGAGGTTGCTGCTATGCAAATCAAAATGCATTTGATCGCGCAAGAGACTGTTACAAGGATGCTGTCCGGATTGATGTACAGTGTTTTGAGGCGTTTGACCGGCTTATGAAAAATTCACTGATGTCCCCCGCCGAAGAACTCGAGTTTCTTGAATCATTGGACTTTGATTCAATAAACCCATCTGTTGATGTTTCAGTATCTCAAGAAGCATCGGAATTTACCAAGCTTCTATATACGACTCGGCTGTCTAAATATTCGTCCTGTTCCGCATTGTCTCATGCCATAGAGACTCTCTCCACCCACTATAACCTTGCAGATAACTCTGACCTTCTCCTCTCCCGCGCAGAAACACTATATACGCAATGTCGGTTTCCGGAAGCGCTGTCATTGACTTCGTCCATCCTCTCCGCCTCAGATTCGATGTCAGCTTTGGTTTCCCAGGGGAGCCAAAGTCAAAACCTCGGACACTCACCATCCGTCTACCCTCTTCATCTTGCCTGTCTTTATGAAACTGGTGCTACAAATGCACTTTTTCTCCTTGCCCATACCCTCTCAGATAATGTTCCCGAGGAGTCGTATACCTACCTTGCCATTGGTGTCTACTATCTCTCAGTTTCGAAGATTGCAGAAGCGAGACGATTCTTCTCAAAGTCCTCTCTCCTGGATCCCCACTCAGCACCAGCTTGGATTGGGTTTGCTCATACATTTGCTGCAGAGGGCGAACATGATCAAGCTATCGCAGCCTATAGTACGGCTGCCAGACTATTTCAAGGAAGTCATTTACCACAACTATTCTTGGGAATGCAACACCTTGCACTGAACAACATGGCCCTAGCACATGAGTATCTCTCTGCTGCGTACTCTATGTCCTCAGGTTCTCTTTCCATTGATAACGCGCTCTCCACAAGTGTTAATTCTACGGGGGCACAGACTCCTACTCCCGTAGGCGGAGACCCATTAGTCCTTAACGAACTTGGAGTAGTCTTATACCACGAAGCTAACTTAGAAGATGCGGTTCATTTATTCCGCCAGGCGTTGGCGCTGGCTATTTCCTTAGAGTGTGACCCCAGTGCATGGCTGGCCACGCGCGCAAATTTGGGCCATGCACTTCGTCGACTAGGAAAATTGGAAGAGGCTTTGTTTGAGTTCGATGAATGCCTTCGTATTGGTGCTGGTGGGTCAACAACAATCTACACAGGGTACACTGGTAGGGCTGGAGCCGGTGCAGTGAGATCCGCTGGTGCATCTGCTGTAGGAGGCTACGAAGATAGGGGTCTAGTTGGGTCCTTCCACACAGCCCGTGGCATAATATTACTCGAGCTGAATCGAACTACGGAGGCTATTACAGCACTGCACGAAGCTGTACGAGTGCTAGGAACCACCGGAGGCGACGCAGCAGCTGGTGCTGGGGTTGCAGGCACACTACTTTCAAAGGCTCTCGAGCTTTGGGCTGTTGAGGAAGAAAACGGAGGAGAACCATTCCAGGATACAAGCAGGTCGCGGAAAGTGAAATATCCCGCTACCAACACAAGTAATGAAAGATCGAGGCATAAATCTTCGGAACAAATGCCTAGGCCAAAAGGGGCAAAGAAATCAGCTCCTGTAGAAGAATGGACAGATGATGTTCCAGATCGCCCGTCATCTAGCGGGATGGATGGCCAAAACATAGGCATAGAGCTTGATGGAGAGGCCGATAACTTGCTCCAACACGCCCTTGCCAAGGTGAGACCTCATCGGCGTGCTGCAGCCAACGAGCTCCAGTCTGGGACTGTTCATGAAGTGCGGTCTCGTTCTGATATACCAGAACCTAGCCGCTCCCGACCGACACGGACGACCCGACGGCGAAGCCCTGGTGGATGATACATAGCTCATTCCATGGCTGAAGTACGATGATTTCTCAGCGTGGATCACTGTAGTGGCAGGCCAATATATGAGGCCAGAAATGAACCGAGGACTATTTCCTACGAACAGGAGCGAGCTATGCTATGAACATGAAATCATGTATGATGCATAACATATCCTATCCGATTCCTTTATGATATTTTCCTGGACAAGCTACCAACTTGACCTTCCAGAAAATTTACTACTGTCGGTAGGTATTTTCCGGCCTACCAGCTCAAATAACGTCTACATTCTCTAACCACCACAAGTTGTTATTCTTCAAGTTTATAGATAGAGAATATAATATATTAATCTGCCTACCGTCTCCAGGCTCCAGATCCCACCAATATAGAAAATCGTTAGATAAACACGTTAAAACTACGGCTGCCATTTCATTGCCTAGCAAAGGAGAAATTGAACGCCGAAGAACTCCAGGTTCGGTCGCCGAAAAAAAAGGATAGGAAATATATATCCACAGCCCATGGAGATAAAAACGTTAGACTCAACGTAGTACATTGCAGGCTGGATATTACGGGGGAGAGGTCAAACGGACGGAAATCTCACGACCATAGGGGAGGGTCTATATACTCAGCTGCACGATCCAGCAGCGTAGGGAAACTCCATTCCCCGCTGGTAGAGCTCTCCGGGGTCGGAGGTGGAATCGATCCAGCTCTCGTAGAGGCAACCGAGGTAGCTATGGTTCCCGAAGCAGGCTGAGTGTAGACTGGCGCAGGATTGTAACTGCCGCTGGCACTAGTTACAACTCCGTGTTGCCTGAGATGTACTAATAATGCCGCATTTAACTTTTGAAGCGCGCGAAGGGATTTTATTAGCGGCTTCGCCCACTGGGTCTCTGTATCGGTGGGAATGTTTACTGAAGCTGCAGCAGTGGCGGAATCGTAATTGCTTTCCAACTTGGCACTGGCGATATTTGACGAACTTGCAGCAAAGGTAGGCGAGCTATCAACACCAGATTGCGGGCCAGATTGCGGGCCTTTTGTTGGGATTTCGTCTTCTGTTGCACGTTCTGTGAGAACGCCCTCTAATCGCCGGAGAAGGGTCCAGATATTCGGGTCAGTCTTAGATTCACCAACGACGGCGAGTAAAAAAGCGCTACTAATGGCTCGCTGAAGACCGATCCATGATCGAGCTGCTTGGCGGTTCACCGAGTACATCTCCACATACGCTTCTACCGTTCTTGAAAGACCAGCAATGCAATCTTTTCGTAGGGCAATGGTGGTTGCATCATTGAGATCAGCATTCTGTCTTAATGAAGGGCGGCAAATCTCCGATGTAAGGTATGAGGAATGTAGTTTTAAACCGAGTCTCTCGACGTTCTGGTTCGGTGATACACAGCATAGAGGATCACGAAGGTAAGGTGCTGTATCAGCCAATATTCGTTTCAGCTCTGCCCTATATGTCTGGATGGTGGAAAATGGAACCTGAGAGCCAGTTGAGAGCATGCGACTTTTAACTATATTTAAGGTTAAGGCTATAATTTGGCAGATGGTTTCAAAAAAAGATCTTCGTCCAGGCTGCGAATCTGGATGGTACGGAATATCTGGGTGGCTAAATGCCATCGCCGATGGCCTGTCATATGATAGCGAAAAATGACTATCTTGCCATGCGGTTGCCCACCTATGCAGATCAAGTTAGCAAAGTATACGATAAACGTCCTTGGCGCTAGATCCAGTAGCTAACTACTATTTAATAATCTTACCATACAACTCGACGGGCATATTGCTGAGCAGGTGAGAACTTATGCGACTCAACTTGAAGGCCAAGAACCATACCCATCCTGTGGCTCATTCCTTGATAAAGGTTAGCCAGCCTTTTCGGGAAAGGACATCAAGGATACATACCTAATAGAATATATGACACCCCTGGGTTCATGTTATATGATAATACATTACCAATGATAAGAAGAGTCTGTATTGCTTCCAGCGTTGGACGGGATACAAAATTTGTCGCTCGTAAAAATTGATAAGCACAACAGACTATGGGAAAATTGAATATTAGCAACTCGGTAAATCCATCAGCTGCCAAAATGCCGCACTTACCATACACCTGAGAAGTCAATTCACGTTCCTTTCCGCTCATATCAGACGACTGGCAACCAGCTGCAAGCACAGCAAATAGTAATCCCACAAAGGCTGTAGGCATACCAAATGGCTTACTGAGTTCATCATCATCATTCTCGCTGATTCCAAACGCAGCCCTGTTCCGAAGAGCCAGGTCTAAGCTCTCCTCAAATCTCTCAAGATCCGAAAGTACAGGGTAGATTATTGCTGCAATATTACGGTAATACTTAAATAGTCTAGTTACTCCTGTTAAAAAAAGGAAGGAAAGAAACTTCCATAGAAAAACGACGAAGTTTGCTCACCTGCGGCATTGGTTGTCATCTGGAAGTGCAGCACAGACGGATCTAATGTCGTACGTGGTGGAGTCGGAGGACCAAAGATCGATAAACGGATATGTGGCGGTCTCGTTATCGAGGCCTAGCTTTGGAAGCAGTCCTCCCTCAAGCAATGCTTGAGTAGCTTCCTTGGGAGATCCTCCGAGAAGATACGCAAGAACGGATCTAGATCCTAGGTGTACGGTCCCGCTTCCATATACATTTTTTGCATGAATTCCTTCGCGGTCAGATAGTGGTTCTTCGCGAGAGACTCGGGTCTGCTCGACTAAAGGATCCGGAGACATCAGTGCGGACGTGTCTACTTTCTCCAGTTCCGTCCGTAACGAAGACATGGCACGTTCCATATCTTTTAGCTTCGAGCAAACACTCTCCCATTCCACCCTTGATATCAACACTCTACCGGGCTCAACGCTAATTCCCTGCACTTCAACATCTCCAACTGAGACATTTCCAGAACCCCCAAAATTTCTTGACATTTCTTCAGATTCAAGGGGAGGTGGGGTATTCACATGGCGCTTTTTGGACGGGCGTTCATAAGAGCATAAATCCGCATGGTCTCGTTTCACGCAGCCGTCGCAAGGTAGATTGCGATCACATTTGACCTTTCGGGTGTGGCACGGGTAGCACGCTTTCGGCTCACGTACTTTTCGTTTAGTACGAATTATAGCGTCAATTTCTGACTGGGGGAGGTTGGAGATGGGCGTTGTTGAAGCCATCGCAGTGTCTTTCGGGCGCGGTAGGTGAGAGGCAGGTTCAACGGAGTAGTATTCCCAGCATGAGGCTTGGGAGTTCAAAGACTAGAGCCACTAGTGCTACCGATTGGGCTTAAACAGCATGGCGACTGGTGGTGGCTAGGGATGGTACTCGTCTCCAACCACTGTCGCTGCCGGTGGGCGAGATGGAGCTGGTTGTAATTTGTGATAGAGTTGAGATAGAGACGTTGATTAGTCAGCATATCAATTCACGGATTTATAACGGACCGAAGATGCTTATTAATCTCATGAAGATTAGGTAAAACAAACTTCGCGACTTTGCGGCATCCAACGACGGCGGAGCAAGACGGAGAAATAGAGGAGCATGGCTCTATATTGAAAAGACTTGAAGATGGAAGAACAGTTATTACTGTATGCAACAGCACGGACTATCCGCGATGACTGACTCTAGCTGATGCGAAGAAGCGTTGCTTCATGTTCAGCCTACTGCAGCCGAAGTTGACTCAGATGGCGGCTCCCATAAGAACAAAGCTTCCAGAAAGGCCAGAGAAGGGGTGCTATCTCTCTCTCTCTGCAGAGCATGAAACTACGTGGGAGCAAAGCCAGTTTGTTACTCATTCACCGTGGCTGGTTGGCATGCCGCTGCTTGGCAAACTGTTAATTCTTGCAGCGATCTAGTGAAATCCTGCATCACAGGCGTTGGTGGACCTGTGCCCTCTCCTGCAGCGAGAAAACAGAGAAAACAGGGGACATGACTGAGTTCTACATTGTATATCTATTCTTGAAAAGGACGGAGTAATCCGTCAACAACTCCTGACAGGGGACATGGATATGCGGAGTAACATTGTGGTGGAAACCATCCGAAGTCTACAGGGCAACTGAACTCGTTCTCCGTATGGATGCATGGACGTGACAGGATGAAATGGGCTTCCCATAACATAATAGAATCGTCAGAACCAGGTATTGGCGAGGCGCGGAGCGGAGTCTCCCGGCGAGATGCTATGAGAAGATACTCCTAGATCGTAAACCCGTCGTTATGACTCCGTCTGCAGGGTCAACATTAGTGGGCTCCATGGAGGCTGAGAGAAGGCCTTGGATAGGCGACAGCTAGAGTCAGTCCAAATGAACTCAATTCTCCCGCATCTGGTCGCACGGCCGATCGTATGGGGTTATTCGCTTGATCGATTGTCTGTGCAAAGAACACCGTGTTATATATATCTTGTGCTCTGCTTATCTCCCTCTCTTAGCGCCCATAAACCCCAGAGTTACAAGCCCCAGACGACATAGTTTCATGAAGAAGGTTGGCTGGCTCTTATCAACCACAGTTAATAAAAGTAGAGCCCGAAAGATCCTGCACATCCTGATCCTCCAGGGCAGCGTATTTCCACCAGCATAATTAGGCATTTGCTCAAGCCAATAATATTTGGCATTTATTTTCTCGTCCCTTGCTGCCTGTTTGGCGTCTGGTGCTGCATCCCCGGCTGATGACATGTTTGAGTCAACTATTTTCTTTGGCGTGGGGTTGGATAAACAGTCAGGGTCCACTTGAACTTTGCCTAGTATTTTTTCTGCCCCAAGGCAACCGCGAGGCTGAAAATAGCCTTGAGGAGCATTTTTTACCCTTCTCACGCTGCGGGAGCACTAAAGAACTAAGCCATGCCAGTTCCACAGCGTGAAGTCATTTTTATACGAGGTTCGAAACGATCAAAGTGAGGCGAGAAGTGGCTCAATAATATGTAGTTATTTGTATATCTGTCTAAATGATTATAAGCGTAAGACCTAAATGAAAACAGCATGTAAATGGAAAAGAGCATGTAAATGACCCAACAATCCCGTCGCTATGGTACATAGTTATAAACTGAAAATAGATAGAAATAAAAAGTAATCGGTACAGGCAAGCGATTGCCCTCCGTCCGTAACAATCCGTCTAATCGTAACACCGAAAAAGGGGGTTAGCAACAAAATAATGAACAGAAGTATATGGGACCATTTCCGGAATAGTCGCTCGAGTGCTGATGATATATTTTGAAAGGAAAGGCTGGGAATAATTGAGTAATAAATGTATCATGGAGTCATCCAGCATAAGTATGCGTCTATAAAAAAAGTACATCTAATCTCATATTAGTAATCTGCCTCGCAACTTATAGAAGGATATCATACATACCAAGTTTCGTCTCATATCTCATCATGGAGCAGAATTATTTGACATAAGTGCAGGAGTCGCAGGCGTCATGTTGGCAAATTATGCATCGGCAGTGGTGCTCGTAAACCTTTGGGCCGTCACCACAAACGCAGCAAAGGTATAGCGACGTCCCTCGCTGTCGTATTGGAACGCTATAGGTGGACATGGCGTCTGATGGTAATACGTGTTGCTCCATAGGGTTGTTTATTGATTGTCTATCGTATGAGTCTGCTGGTGTCGGTATTGCGGCGGTCTTGTGGAGAGAAAGAGCAGTTTGGACGCAGCAAGGCAACTTTGCGCCAGGGTGTTGACAATTTAGACAGGAAGAACAGCTGTCAATAATCATTGGGCCAAAACCACACCGGCAACAGACCCAGTGAGTAGCGTGCGGCATGGCCCTGTGAAGAGATGAGGACAAACAGTTGATTTGTGCCACAAACAGTAAGGAGTTGGTTGCCTGGTAATCTAGCGCGATATAGAAAGGATAGTGTGCTTCCTATATGTATACGTAGATGTATAAAGTGGAATTTATGAATGCAATGAGGTTTGGTTCTTGTTTCTTGTAGGTTGTATGAGGTATGTTCTATGGTTAGAAGCCAAGAGGGAAGACTGGGAGTGTTGGTGATATATATAATAATTCATTTATATATGGGTGAGACGTTGAAGGAAAGGAGGAGGAGTGTATAATGGGGCATCATGAATGCCTGGATTTGCGGGTCTATCTGTGCCCTTGAGAGCAGAACCGCAACGCAGTAAGGTTCCTGGCAGTGCATATAACTTCGGTCAGGTGTATTTTGCTTCCATCGAAGAGGTATCTTCCGGCCTCCAGGCCGATAAATCACAAGATAGGCACCAAACATAATCCCAGGCGGAATCGCAAAGGGGGAGGCCTGGACATAGCTGTGGTTGCCCGGTAGCAGCTCCGCCTCAAATTAGCGATTAGTGGGGTGAGCAGAAAATAGGCACCAACGGTGCCTGTGTAGATCCCGTGAGGACGCTAAGGATGACTCTGACCTGCAACCGCACTCTCTCGGGGGTTAGTTTGATGTCAGGCTTGCATGTTGACTCAGAGGTCACTTTGGTTGCTGTGACCATTCAGCTGCCCTCTTGAGAAATCTGCGATAAAGTTGCTTGGAGCCTTCGGTGCACTTGGTGGGTCGGTTTCCCTGCCCACCACGCTAAGCCCAAGGCTCCAACGGCACTCTGCGGCTGTCCAATGGAGCGAGGCCTTGGCCTGGAGTTCTTGGCCTGGTTGCCTGGAGAGAGAAATAGTTTCGTCAATAGCGGAAGAACAAACACAACATGATACAACGTTATAACAAAAGACAGCAATAAGTAGTGGATAATTATAGTGATGATGATGATATCAGGAGAGAAAAAAAACACTACACTCCGTGCCACATTCTGGTTTAACGACACGTTGAACTAGCTTGCAGTTATTGTATAGTGAACTGCAAATTAGAAAACCATGTGTTAAGATGGAAATAGCGGCTGTTGAATAATCAATCCAGCATCGAATCCTGAAGAACCCTAGGAGCCTATGAGAAATCTGTCCTTAGTAAAAGATGAAGGTAACAGCCTGAGATCCTTAAGAATTAATTCCCTGTAGCCTGGATGCAAGGCAGTCATGTTTCAGCGGGCCCGACTAATCACTCATGCAGGTTCAGTCGTGGGATGGGGAAAAAACGTGGGAAGCAAGATTGATCAGTCCGAATGCACGCAGAACGACTGCGAGGGGAATGCTCGGGAGGATTCTTTTTCATTTTTCATCAGCCTCAAAGGCCATACATGTATCCCGGGACCTAGGATTTGAAACCTGTACCCTTCCAGTTGGGCCGACCGAAGCCAGTTGACCCTTGTAAATAGATAGAATTCTGCATGTCACAAAAATTGAACACTGACTTAGATTTTTTTTTTGGTGCGCAACGATAGGATCTTCAGGTATGAGCTATGATAATCCAGGAGTTATCTTTGTGAGAAAAACTGGTGTCTAGAGTGTTAATAGATGAGCTGCTCGCACGAGAAAATCAAGGCTCCTCGGCGCTAGCTCCGCCCCTCCTTCACGATGAAACCTGACAAAGCCAACGGGTAAGCTTGTTTGGTTTCAGCTGCATCGCGACATGCCAAATCGTCAGCAGCAACGGTGCAAGTCTTGAGATGTTGAACCAGCCTTTTCATAAGGCTGGATATAGTGCCTTCAAAAGCACATCACTAGGAGCTGCAACGAATATCAGCTGGCTTAGTTACGTAGCATGGCCCTCTCAGCAAGGAATGTACGTACAACCTCTTCTAATGAAGACACGTCGCAGTATGTAGTTGTCTTTCATTTCGAACTGATATCCAAGCCGAGTTGGAAGAGTAGGGGCTTATTCTTCACCTTACCTTCCGGTGCCTTGTCAGCCTTATTGCACTCTTCTGTATCGGCCAAACCCTAGCTCACCCTCTTGAATCTAAGCATGATCTGCCTCTTAGCCATCGATAACCCTGCATCGCGGACTCGTATTGCAGATGGAGCTTGATGTTGATCTGGTTCAAGACGAGAATCTTTTTCTTGTTGTTTTGGCGCGGGGTATCACGTGGTATATGATGACTAATATGAGAAGCTCCTTGAAGCTTTCCTCGTCAGAGATCGTTTTGGGCATCTTGTTGAAGCTCATGAAAGCGAAAGCTGTTGGCCCAAAAGGACCGTATCAACTATTATGTGCATAGATAGCCTCTAGCCGGAATATAATACCTTCGCTCTGTGTTCAGAGCTCCTCGCATATCTACCAGCCTGATGTTAGCGGCTCGACAAGGTAGCAGTCCGGGCTGATGGCATGCGATCAGAAAGCTGCCAGTCGAGCTGTCGCGAGGATCATTCCAGCATTTCTAGGCGGGCTTATTGTCTACAGCTGTTATTCTATTACAAAGACGCTATGTAGTGAGTTGACATAATCCGCTGGACTCATCATCATCACCGGCTACACCGGCCTTACTAACGTCTTCCAAGTTGATTACTTGATTAACCCAGCTACCGTGACCGGGTTACGCCCCCGTGTCAGCATTGCTATCGGATTATTAGTTACCTTCTACGTCTTACTCTTCTTCCTGGTTGTTACATATCTTCGGCTGCTTATCACGGTCCTCTTTTCCCCCGGCTACCTCCCGAGAGGACCCCAATGGTCGAGCTCAAGCAAGAACAAAAAACGCAGAGGCCAGAAGAGACATAAATGTTCTGGTAGTCGTCAGGAAAAGACAGGAGACATATCCTATGCTACCTTGAGCGAGCCTAATACAAATGGGGAAAAGAATGCCCATCCCTTCGATGTTGCTGGCTTGGAAGCATTCTACATGAAGGACGTGTTTGTCTGCCAGCAAGATGGCAAGCCGCCGTGGTGCTCTACTTGTTGTCAATTCAAGACCGACCGCTCACATCATTGCAGTGAAGTTAATCGATGTGTGAGAAAGATGGACCATTTCTGCCCCTGGTAAGTTATCTAGGGTCAAATGGAATCCGAAATCCATCTGGAAGAAATGGCTGACTTCTCCCTCCAGGGTGGGCGGTGTTGTCAGTGAGACTTCATTCAAATTTTTTATTCAATTTTTATTTTATGCCATGCTATTCGCCATTTTTAATGGGGTTGTAATGGCAATTTTTGTTGCTGAACTTCGAAAAAAGGTAACCGTGCTCCCTTAACCTTACATTGACCGATTCACAGCTAGAACTAACATGGATCACTTCTTACTACAGTTTGGCACGTTAAATATCCACTGGATTGTTGTTCTGGCATCGTAAGCGACCTTATTCTGAAATTCTCATGACCAGCAACAAGTTAACACACGAATAGATCTGGTTTCTTTGGGCTCTTCCTGGCAGGAATGCTTATTAGCTCCCTCCAGATAGCCCTATGCAATTCATCCACGATTGAAAGCCTTGATTGGAATACGAAAGTTTGGACACTGGCAATTTTAATTCCTAGACCACTTGACCTTGACAACCTTCCTGAAGGCAGTCGTCCTTCATTTCCTATCGTCTCTTACCCTGCATCAACCTCTCAACCTTCGGACGAAAATAGCTTGCCTCGTCGTCAATTCGCCGTCTTACATACACGGCCTGGCGAAAACCCATTTGACCTTGGAGACCCGTTCGTTAATCTAAAGGAAGTCATGGGCCATAATATGCTTGACTGGATTTTACCCATTAAACACAGCCCATGTGCTTCCCACGACCGTCAGGACAGCATGTACCCTCTTGGCCCGGTTGTTCAAAGGATGAAGAGAGAAGCAGGCTTATTGGAAACCTCCGCTCGTAAGTCCAGCCATCAATCTTATGGGACTAAGAGGAGGCGTAAGGATGGAAGATCCAGCGGCTCCGTCCCATCCTCTCGCTCTACGCATAGTAGGTCACAAGGCCATAGAAACAAAACTAACCGAAGACAAACAAAGGGACATAATCCTCATCGTCATACTCACGATGGAGACACATCAATTCAGAATAATAGGTTGTCTGCCGATGATGCTTGAACTATATATAAGAACGACTTGGATGCTGTGTATTTGGCAGACGACACTCACCTTGTAGACCAGTTTTTTTTTATATCGATACCCCGTTTGGATACCCCATATTTCGTTGTTACTTTATATATCATTCTCTCTCTTATTTTTATATGGAGTTATGCGTCCTTGGATGACTCGTTTGCTGCTGAAAGTTCCCATAGATCTTGCAATACCGCCCTATTGGCTAATACTAGCTTTTCTTATACAATATAATGCCAAGGAGACAGTAGTACGCTGGTTAATATACATATAGTGTAGCCATTTACCAGAAAACAGAGATATTGAACTAAGATTGTCATTTGTCATTAGTTCTATGTCATATTGTCAAGACAGAATATGTGATCGGTAGAGACCGTAACAGACAGGTCCATAGAGGGAATCCAGTCAAACAGGGAAACACAGCACAAAGATCATGAAAGGCAGAAGAGAAGTAAGATCTATAGGGTAAGAAATACTTGAAGGGTATCGGGCATAGACTAAAAGCATAGACGGGAATATCAGAATAACAAAGAGGAAAAAGGGTTAGGCTTAAATGTACAGGGTGTAATCTCGACAACGGTTAATGTGCCTGGGTCATTGTGACGTTTCATAGGGCCATTTGATAAGGTGATGTGGATCGACAGGCAGTCGGCCGGTTGTTTGGTATATATTGTCATTGCACCCTGAAGAGAAAAGAGGGATATGGAACAGGTAGGTGAAAGTGGCCACCACTTGGGGAACTTTCTGCGGTGTTGAATCGTAAGTTCGCGAGTATCTAGGGTGACAAGGGCAAGATTTGTACGGCATCGGACAGGTTGGTAGATAGGTGCAGTATCCCGTGTTCTAGACCACGATGTGGATGGAGTCTCGGCAGGTATCACATCGAAGATGTCCACAGCTCGGGCAGCTGGAAGGGCTAGTGTCGTAGTCGTTGCTCTCGGAGCACTCGCAGCAGTTCCAGCGGTCAGAGCCAAACATGTAGTTCTTGAGATCGAGCGACTTGGCCACAGCCTTGACTGACGTGGAAGTCCTCTCAAAGGCTCCGTAGAACTGAGTTGGGTTGGAAAAGCACATCCTGAAAAGACGTTGGCTTGGTTGAGGAGAGTAGACTGTTATTCTTAATGTACTTAGAAGGGGTTTCAGGACAGAGTGGTCTTGTAGATGGTGTCTGTAGAGTGTGAGGAGTAGGTTGTTGTGCGAAGAGGTCAACGAAGAGGGGGAAGAGGGCAGTTTAAATAGCCATAACAACCACCGTCGTCTTCACTAACTTGCCCTCTTAAACAAGAAATCAGAAGAAGAAGCAGCAGGAAAGCAGAAATCAACAGACTAGGAGGCAGAAGTGCTGCTACCTTCCCAGCGCATGAAATAATTGCCATCACAAGTCATGCTGCAGAATGCACCGCCCTCACAATAGCAAACGTCCTGTCGGAGCAGGAGGAGACGGCAAAGGGATACAAATAACCCCAGCAACAGAAAAAGGGCAGGGGAGGGTGTGTACAATGGTCATTGTGTGGAAGAACCTCCCTAGCTATGCTAGTAAGTAATGTATCTGACCTGCATAGCTGAGGAAGAAAGTCTGAAAAGTCGGTCAGGGGAAGAATATAAAACAATTGGCCATGTACCGACTTGCCGACCTATCCAAATCCCAGAAAGATAGCCAAAAAAGAGGCCAATAAAAATCTTCAACCACCCAAGGAAATGGCTAGACGTTTCTGGTTCGTAGGCAGATGGCATGGGCCTCCTGCTGCATGAACGTGCATATGATGTGCATGGAAGCCTTAACTAGACAAGGCTTGCTGCATTGATTTACCGCCAGCTTGCACTATTGCCTTGAACCTCTTTCTCAGCTTCCATTTTATTGGATGTTTGCTTTGTCTATCAAAGTATTCCTAGGAATGCCGGGCCATGTATGGGCAATACTGGGTATCTCTCACAACGAAAAAATTCTCAAAAATGATGGACCTGACCGATGGATATCCAAGGCTATAGCTTCGGGTACCAGTACTTCAGGCGCACCGATCGTTGCTACCAATGGCCTGGGCTTCCGCAAAGCTTTCGATGCTTGTTTCCTGATATTAGCTCTGCATGGACCAGAAATATCAACAAGTCAACACTGAGCTCCTCTTCAAGGCGGCGCCCGCATATACTCGGGCAACGGGTTGACTGTCGTCACACCGACATAGTTGTTTAACATGGAGATGCTGAATAAAAGCCCCATACTAGTCGCTTTTACCCTCGTCTCTTCATCAAGAATGAGATATCGAACTTCTTGCTCGCCCGATGTTGAACACGTGACCTGGCTACATTTCGACTGTCAAAATTATTCAGTCTGACATATTTTTGCTGTTAAAGAGCCTGGAGAAAAGAGCCTGTTGCGAGAAGAGAGATATCTCGACGGTGGCCTTGAAGCAGGGCGTGTTCTCATGGCCTGTTTTACTTGAAACCTGCAACGCCACAGCTCCCGTCCACTCGCTCGGACTTTCAAAGCAGACAAGGCTGGAATATTAGTTAACATACAATAATAGATTGAAAGTGGCTGGTGCTGTTCTCCCAGATGGACTGAGTCCTAAATCCGCACTATAATATTGTATCGGAAGCGGGGATAGTATCCGGATAGTTGATTGATTGATGGATCAATGTCGGAGGGCAAATGGAGAACAAAAGTGCCTTGGTTTGACTAACCATGGTTGACGTTAAGGCTTAGCCCGTCCGTCTTCGGATAGAAAGATTGCTGGCTGAGCAAGGGAACCAGTGGATGAGTGGATGATGGTGGATGAGAGCCTGAGCCACCGTTCGGTGCCTTGTTGGCTCTGCTGTTGATGCTTCCCTCAGCCTGAGAACCAGTGGTAATATGCCTTGGGATGATGATAGCATGTCATTTCATCTCTTCTGAGTAGCAAACCAGAGAAAGAGAGAGGCAATACTGAGAGGCACAGCGTAGGTACTCAGCTTGAGAGCTCGACCTTGATCCCAAAGCACAGCCGAATGAACAACAGCGACTTGTCCTTCTCAGAGACTATCATCAACCAAACCTGACAGTGAGCTCTGCTGCCTAGTTGTTAGTAATAATAACAATAACAAATTTTTATGGTAGGAAGAAGAAGATTCTACCAAGTCTGACTCTTGTCAACTTCCCGCGCCACCCACGCCCACCACCACCACCACCACCAACATTTCCCATCTCAATATCCCAGTCTTTATTTATTCCACTCTGCAGCCAGCTGTTAATTTGTCTGGAAGAGGGTCGCATAAGACGAAAACAACCAGTGCGTCTAAGGTAAGTTGATCTGCCCCTCTTGAATATGCGAGTGAAAATGTTACGCCCCAATGCCTGCACCGCACCTTGCACTGCATCGGTGACGTTGACATACCTGGACCAACCCCAGCCTGCCATGCTGCAAGTTGCTGCAAGTTTATACCGCCAGAGGACATTTGGCTAATGATTCGCTTGTTCTATAGAGAAGAATACGAATCAGCGTCTTGCGATCAGCCACTTATCGTCTGCTTTCATCTTTGCTATACAGCGGTTCTGCCTTCATACAGTGTGTGCTCAGACAGCAGACAATCGAGTAGCATAGTCCTCGACCGCCTCGAGCAAAAGAGAAGTCTTTCCGCCTATATATAATTCGTTAGACTCGCTCTATACGAGGATTGGCTCTTCCCTTGGGCACCGAGGGAGTACCCTACAACCCCCCTCTCAATTCGCAAAGCTACGCACAACCGAGTCAACATCGCGTACCCGTTCGACTCGGCAGACAGCGTTAAAAGGGCCTCTTGCGGGCCTCTCAAGCGGGAGATATGGCCAGCCAGGATATCCAGAGCAGGGCCAGGAGAGGTTCGCGGGTGTCTGGTGGGCGCGAACTCAAGATGCCTCCCACCTACACCGTTGACGGGAGGACATATACAGCGGGCCCCGAGATGCGTCCTCGCAGCCATACAGTATCAGTGGAGGCGAACAGACGTCCGCTGAACCTACCTAGCTCCCCGGGCCGGCGACCCGTCGTGACAACTATCAAACCGCGAACTCAGACTCGCTATCCTTCCCCGACTCGAGATAGCGGAGAGCGGTATATATTCCCTTCCTCGTCTCATTCTCGGCATAGGCAGTCATCAGGGGCAGCAGGGGGAGACAGTGATACGTTACTATTACCTGGAGACCGTGAAATCAAGTATAGGAATGGATATCTTGCTCCTGCTAATAATTCTGGATATCCGAGCCCCAGCCGGGATTCCAACTATAAAGACATCGATGTTCGTGACTCATTCAGCTATACCAATGCCCGGGAGCAATTTTACAGGGACTCGGACGCCATTCGAGAATCTCGTAGGCAGGCTCCACCCACCAGAAAATCGAGGCCGCTGAGCTTGACTGGCTTGGAAGCATACCTGCCACAGATCACGCGTGACCCCAAAGCTAGTGGCCCTCCACCGTCATCCCAGGGATTCCCTGGCACCAAGAAGGAAGACGCTCCTCGCACCTATAAGGAGATAAAGCCACGAGACGTGGATACTAGCAATATCAATAAGAATACCTCCAAGCCGCGAACTTCTGATAGCCCTAGGCGGAGCAGCACCCATCGCACCCCTGTGTCACTGCACCAAGACAGGACGCCATCTCCTGCTCCCCGTCGGTCTGGATACGATGATACCAGAGAAAAGGGATATCAGATACGGCGAGATGCGAATAACATCGTTGTCGTTGATGATAAACCTGAACCTCCTCGTCGGGACCCTCGTCGGAGCGTTTCCGGTCAAGTCCCAGGCCGTGAGCGTGGGTACTCCAACACTCAAACTCCGGATGGAATGATGAGTGGCGGCCTTGCAACGGCCGGTCTTGCGAGTGGCTATTCCAAAGAACCCGTGGAGATTTCCCCACGGCCGGACGCACGGAATGGACGGGACCACACCGACTATCCCAGTCGTGTCGAGGATAGGTATAAGCCATCATCAAAAAACTGGTCACATCAAGTTGATGATGGCTATCACTCGGATGGAGCCAGAGAAAAATATAGATACAAGTCATCACCTCCTCGAGAGCCAGAACGGCGCCCCAGGGACCCATCGCCCGCTGAATCAGATACCAGACGGCCAATCAACTCTCCACGCCACGACGACTTCGTAGAAGTAGCCCCAAGGGAACCCAACCCTTCTTCTGCAAAAAAACCTTCTCCTCCGCCTGCTAAGACGAGTCCGGAGGCACAAGCGCCCAAGGGAATCCTCAAACAACCCACGGAGAAATTCCCTGAGGAGCCCCATGCTGTCAGAGAGGGTGTTGCGCCTTTGAAGGACGCACAAAAGAAAGGAGTACCAGCCGGCGCCCGCTGGACTAAGATTGATAGAAGACTGGTCAGTCCGTCAGCTCTTGAAGGGCGTGAACGATTTGAGGAGCGTCCGGACTACGTTATTGTGTTGCGTGTGCTATCTAGGGAAGAAATAGAGCAATACGCAGTTGCATCTGCTAAGATACGAGGTAGGGCAGGAGAAGAAAAATATCTTACTAAAGTTTAGCGGTGCTAGAAACTAATTGTGAACCCATTTAGCCGCAGCACGAAACCGACGAAATTCTGATCGGAGATCCAGAGACGAAGATGAGAGCCGAAGCCGAGGACGTGGCTTCGACAGCGACGGCGATGAAGAGAGGCCATCCCAGCTAAGGATTGAGCCACCCAGACGATGATGAGATTGAACGTTTGCTCCACATGTCCGTCATTTTTCTCTTTTGCCTAATATCTACTCTTCTGCGCCGAGAAGAACCATAATATTTTCTTGATTTATATTCAAGGTTAATGATTTCTTTATTCACTTACGACTCTACTAAATGAAAAGGACAAAAAAATAGTTTCTGGTTTCTTGCGACAAACTACCAACAACTTGTCGGATGATGAGAACTTTGCCATGGCTCCCTGCTGCGACAGAGTACTAATACATGGGCTAGTGTCTACTCTCTATGGTGTCGCAGATATCCTCCTAAAAAAACTGATGATGTTACTTACTATTCTTCTTATTCAAGGCCGTACATTGTTGAATTCAACGAAACTGCATCTCTTGGTATAATGAGCCAGCTCTTTTATCTAAATATAGCCTATTCAGTTTAGGAGCTCTCCTAAATACTATAGTAATGGACTTTTGGGTATAATAGTACGCTGTACTCGATGTTATCGATACGTTTATTTACTATAGGTAACAACCCATCGCCGTTGGCTTTGCATAATTATGAGGCTGCTTGGTTTATATTCATGCTGGCCATATAACAGCTGCATCCTAGCAGAACTACTTCGTGTCTGCCAGCCACGATGTTACCCTCCACAGGAGACGTCCATGGCGGAACCCTGGGCCTAGAACAGCCACCCGTCTAGGCTGACGGCCGTACCTTAGCGAATGAAGGATGGAGCTACTTAGAATAAATATCGCACACCATAGGTCTCAATATTTCAGCCTGGTTGGCCGGCCAGTGACACCGTTCTGACCTACGTTACCCAGATAATTATTGAAGTGTGACGATGTTATCCAGGCCTAGAGAACCTATTGCCGTTGTTGGGACAGGCTGTCGCTTTGTGGGTGGAATAAACACGGTGTCAAAGCTCTGGGCTCTTTTGAAAGAGCCCTATAGCATTTCTCGCGAGATTCCCTCTGACAGATTTGATATCGACCGTCATCCTATAGCCAGCTATCATGGCACCACCAATATTCGATGGTTTTAATCTCTTACGGAAGATGTTAACCATTTTGACAACCGGTTCTTTGCGATCCCTCCAGGTGAAGCAGAGGCAAACAGACCCCCAACAGCAAATGCTCCTTAAGGTGATATACGTGGCTGTCAGCTCCGCAGGACTTACCTTGGAGGCCCTAGATCGCTCAGATACTGTCATTTATGTGGGGATAATGTGTGATGATGATCAACTTCAGAACAGCCAGGATATTGACTAACCCCCTATCTACAATGCTATAGGAACGGCGAGCTCCAACGCATCTAGCCGTGCATCTTATTTCTTCAACTGGAATGGTCTATCTATGGCTATCGATACCGCATGCTCTTCCAGCTTGGTTGCCTTCATGAAGCTACACCACCGACTTTGCGGAGCGGAAAATCAAGAGTTGCAGTTGCTGCTGGGACCAATCTTTCGCTGCCTCTCTTCGCTTACTTACTTGACAGAAAACAACCTTAGTGTGCGTTCCCCTGAAGAAAGATGCGGTATGTGGGACAAAGCTGCAGGCGGATATGCCCGGGATGATGACGTTGCCGCCATTGTACTTAAAACACTCGGTGCTGTTATCCAGGACGGTGACCATGTTGAGTGTGTAATTCGGGATAAAGGGGTCAATCTTGACGGGAAACTATGGGCCTCACTATACCAAACGCAACTGTTCAAGCCAGCCTTATTCGCCAAGTAGCGGGGCTAGATCTAACTGATCCTAACGACCGTTTTCGGGATTTTTGGAGCTTATGGAATAGGAACTCCTGCCGGAGATCCATAAGAGGCAGAGGCGCTCAATCTAGCCTTTTTTTTTCGGGGGATAGTAATAATATAGAAGACGATATCTTGTATGTGGGCTCTGTTAAAACGGTTATTGGGCATATTGAAAGTGTAGCTGGTTTCGCCGGTTTGCTCAAAGCTTGCATGGCCTTAAATTATTCCGAAATTGCATTTTAATTGCTTAAATCTAAACGTAGCACCATTCGTTTCCCACCTTAGGATTCCAATAACTCTCCAACCATGGCCTAAAATGCAGTACGGAGCACCGCGGAGTCATTGACTATGTCAGCCTTGCCCATATCACCAGCTCCAAAAAGGCAGCACTTTATTACCGTGCAGCATTCCCCGCAAGCTCCACAGAACGGCTTATATATCAAGGATCAAGGACAAAGCAGAGACTGGCCAGGTGGAAGCAAATTCCATTTCTGCAAAAGTTTTGGGTACGCCATCCATAGTCGGTAATTTCACCGGTCAAGGTGCTCTCAGTGGGCCACTCCAGGAGAGCCTGGTTCCGATAAAGGGAGAACGTCGTGATCAATCTACACCTATATAGATCAATATTCGCCTTATTCCTCGGATGCCCATTTCGAACTGATCAACAGTACCACCTTGGCGCTACCTGACGGTTCCTCTTTTGAGCTACACAGCGGTTTTTGTACTGTCAACCCTAAGCTAATGATGAATATTCAATCAGGCATATATCTCATTAGGTAGCTGGCGTAGAGTGAGCATACTACATACTATCCAGACTGGGATACCCACCACCACCAAAGAATTAATTCGATTAACAGAGAATTGAATTGGTAGTTGAATAGGCGTAAAGAGTAGCCCTATCTATAAATAGAGTCACCTAGATACTAATCAAAATATATATCCTCATCAGGTATTAGTAATAACCTGTTGTATATTTTATATTTGGCTGTAAATTCGGTCCCCTAATTAACGGAGCGAAGCTCCATTGTATTCCAAAAAGGAGATATAAAGAAGGGTCAAATCAAATGTATGCATTTGTGGATCTACTATAAAATTACATGATTGGATACTTGTAGTCTTGCATAAGTAGTGCCTTGGCAGCTTAATCATCTTACTATATCAAAAATTTTATATTTCTTCGCTCCAATACTTAACAGATAGCTCTGCTAGCTATAGGAGAAAGCTTAAGCTTTTGACTTGCCTAGTAAGATAGTTATATACCTGATTGAATATTCATCATTAGCTTGGGGTTGACAGTACAAAAACCGCTGTGTAGGACCGTCAGGTGGCGCCAAGGTGGTACTTTTGGTCAGCTCGGAATTGGGCATCCGAGGAATAAGGCGCTTGTTCTGGGGCTGGTACGTGCATATTCCACGATACACAAAAGTAGACCCACTTCCCGCTAGGCTTGAAGTCTATTTTTGTAACTCTATGTCAGAATGAAGGTCGATGATATTGAAGCCATCTGTCGTGTTGGCCATGACTAATAGTTACACTATATTATTCTCTCTATGACACGAGAACCAGCTAGTATTCGCTTCCCCTGACAATTAAAGGCTGAAATATCTAGGCAGCACCACCATCCACTCCTATAACCTTTCCATTAACCCATTCACTCTCTTTAGAAGCCAAAAAGCACACCACCCTAGCAACATCAGCTGGGTAACCGCACCGAGTCAACGGGGAGATATTCGCCACAATCTAAAATCGTTAACTAGTTGGCCTAAGGATTATTACTTACATCGGACCGGAGGCACTTACATCGAGAATTTGTTGCTTAGACAGCTTGTCCGCGTTAGGCAGATAGTCCTTTGCTGTTTCGTGGAACATGTCAGTGACAGTTCCACCGGGGGCAACCGCATTGACGGTGATTTTCTTGTCACCACAATCCTTCGCTAGACAACGAACAAACGCGTTGATAGCAGCCTTAGAAGCAGAGTAAAGCGAGTGCTTGGGAACGGTAAATGAATCGGCCGTGTTAGAGCTCATCAGGATAATTCGCCCGTTCTGGTTTAAATGCTTATATGCTTCGCGTGCGACAAAGAACTGTCCTCGTGTGTTTACACTGAAGACCCTATCGAACTCTTCCTCGGTGACCTCGCTCAGATGACCAAAAGAAATGACCCCAGCGTTGGAACACACAATGTCAATTCCACCAAAGGCTTTGACGGCTTCCTCGAAGAGTTTCACGGTCTGGGACACTTGGCTGATATCTGCTTGAATAGCGACCGCGTCTGAGCCGAGCGCCTTGATTTCCTCAACAACCTGGTTTGCAGAACTGACAGACTTGTTATAGTTGGCGATGACTTTTGCGCCGCATCGGCCCAGTTCAACGGCCATGGCGGCCCCAATACCCCGACCAGATCCGGTCACCAGAGCGACCTTGCCATCGAGGCGATAGGGAATGTAAGAAACGGAGCCCATTGTCGGAGGATTAGGCGTGGTAGAGGAAAAAAGAAATTGAATCGAGCTAATATGATTGTTGATGATGGAAATTCAACTGCCTAGGTCTACAATGGTTTTTATATCCAGCTATTGATATGTTCTTCCTTTTTCCCTAAGTGCTGCCAAAGTATCGGGGTATTAAATCCCCGTTATTGTCCGATGTCCATTTACAGGCTACGGAATACACTAAGTGAAAATAAGGGCTGCAAGCCTAGGCGCTTTTTCCGATTGTTCCCAGTGAATGTCAACAAAAAGCTTGTGTGTATTATTATTTCCCGATTTCAAGCTTATCGTGGTGACCGAGGCTCATCATTAATATTTCTTCATCTATATCGACATAAATTTATATTCCGACCTAATCAAACCATATTTTGACTAAATACACACATTGGAGTACAATGCCTGCCTCTTCTTCCATTCAAGCAGCAACACTACAGCGTTTCATTTCCGCCTGGAAGAAGTGGGACGCCCAAGAATGGATCTCCACGTTCTCTAACGACTTCGAACAAGTCACCCTTCCTCTAAGTCAGGGCATCCCGTCTCGGTCACGCGCAGAGGTTGAAGTCGTTTTGCCTGCCCTTGTTGCAACAGTGAAGTCATATAAAGTAGGTCTCTAAGAGCCGCGACTTAGAGCACGCTGACTGAATAACCAGCTTACAATCCACCATGTTGTTCATGACGCCGGAAAAAACAAGGCTGCTATATATGCTGCATCCAAGGGAGATCTTCCGTGGGGTAACTGGGATCTGGAGTACTCAGCATTTTTGACGTTTTCAGAAGACGGGGAGAAGGTGGCTAAGCTGGAAGAAATGCTTGATACTGCATTTCTACGGGATTTTGGACCGAAATTCCAAAAGCACTTGCAGGATAATGGGGGCCCGATTGCTGTTTCTGCTAGAGGAGATTGAGACTTATAGCTGCTTGTTCTATCTATAAACAATAGCACATCATTCTCTTACCCCATAATGATACGGTATTCTTGAGCATTATCCATGTTAGGGTTCATGAAATAGTTGAAGCCGGGCTATTCAGTTGATTTTGAGAATGAACTGAAGTTTTATAACTACAACAATTATTTTCAAAACATTAACCTGGCTTATACTAGATGCCCTAGTCAAGATCCCCCCTGCCCCTTGATATACGCTTCTAATTTAGGAAGAAAATTCTGCATAAACACACCATCGAACATCTCCTCAATCCGAGTCACGTACTCGCCACTCTCATCAAACCACACAAAGCATGCTTGTTCGTTCTTGTATGGCCCAAATGGGGAGTCCGCTGTTGTAATTGCGTAGATTACTGCTTTGCTTTGTGCCGGGTCGTGAATCACATTATGTACGATGAGCTAACTAGATCAGCCATCTGCTTTCCAATTTGGAATGCCTTATACATTGTTGAGAAAGTATTTAAGCGGTTACCTGGAAGTTGGTTAAAATCGACATGAGCTGCGGGAATAGCTTCGTAACGCTGGCACGGGTATGTGGCGGTACTCCAGAGCTGAAAGGGAGCGTCACTTGGGTGCAATCATGGGACCAACTGGCGAGGAAGCCATCTGGGGTCCAGCCTTTCCAGCCTTCAATGAACCTGTTAAGCGTTGCTGTTTGGATTTCGGCAGAGGCAGGCATGATGGCTAATGACTGCTTAACTAGATGATACATGCCAGGAACTCATCGGCGTCGTGGGAATATATAGTTAGCCCAATGCGCTACAAACTAGCGCTATCGGGATATTCAATCTATAGTTGCGGGGGTCGGGTTGAAAGGGGGTAATAACATACTCAACGGGAAAAAAATATCCAAAACTGCCCAAAGGTGGTCCATGAGATATCGTGTTAAGGTTAACTATCAATTCTTGCTTAACATATTCGCTGGCGTTGTTATGAGGTAGCCCCTTGAGAGGGAACCTGTCTACGCTGAAAATAGATATACCATCCAGTTACTTACCGCTAGCCACTATGATTCCATTCGGAGAAACAAGTTGAAGCTTCGGTACTTAACTGTCTATTGCCTTGTAGCAAGAATAATCTTCGCAGGCCAAGTGCCCTTCACCCGACCATCCCCAATAACCCCTTCCATCTCCTGCCACAACTTCCCGAAACCCGGATCCTCTTTAACAAACGGAAACGAAAGAAGATGCTCTCTCATACCCTCCAGGTCAGTCACAAAGTCCCATCCGTCTTCCTGAGCAAACACTTCAACATCGTCAACCCCAGTATAGACGAGCTCGTCGACTTTCACTTCAGGCGGCAAAGGAGCCGTGATGCCCCCTTTTTCCATATTAAGATGAATCCGCCGCGCCCCGGGAAGAAAGGAATCCTTATCCAACGGGGCAACATTGTAGTTATTCTTTGTTCGAGCCATGACGCTCGCCAGCTTCCCTGGATCATCCGCCTTGTTCAGTAAAACTCGACCCCCTGAATGGTTAATCCGAATGTAGATATCGTGGATTCTTTCGTCCTCGAACTGCGCCGTCCCAAAGGCAGCACAGGCGAATGTGCCGCCAGAGCGTAGCTGATTGGCAATCATGCTCATCGCGAGAGACTGATTGCAAAAATGCATCACGTTCGTAGCGAAGACCATGTCGACGCTGCCGAGCGAAATATCATCACCCTCTTCGATTCTAGCAACGCGGTAGCTGAATCCGTTATTCCCGAGTCTCTCCTGGGCGAGAATAACATTTTCCTTTGCGACATCCGAGATGATGACGTGCTGGAACTTGGAGCGGAGGATGTGCGCGTAGGGCCCATTCCCTGCTCCTACATCATGGGCGGTGCCGAATTGGCCGCCGTGGGATTGGTGATAGTTGAAGAGGCGCTGGAAGAAGGAGTCAGGGACTGAGGGGCGGCCTATGAGGTAGTTGTTCCAGAAGGCTTTGCCATTTTCGAAGAGCCTATCGTTGGAGTCAAAAGAGGGGATAGAAACTGTTTCCATGGTACTTGGACTAGCTGAGTAGCAGCAATTGGTGGTGTGGTACAGTGTATTGATTGGCTTTTGAGATATAACTATATGCCAAATCAGCAACCCCAGGACGCCGAGAATGAACCCTTTCCGGGAATCGGGATTCGGGGTAGAAGCTCGGTGGATATGGTTATTTGGTCACTATGCGTACTGCATCTGCTTGTGCCTCTACTGATGAGTTAACTTCTCTTAGAGGCTGTGTTTAGAACAAGTAGCGTTAGGAGCTCCTTATAAGATAAAGCGGAATAGCAGTAACTACTAGTGATGGTCTAACGAGAGTATCAATTAATGTAGTAAACTAGGTATTGGAGTCCTGCTATCCCAACCTAGCAGGAGTAACTATATAACACAGTCATCGCTTTCGTAATCTTTCTAAGATAGCTTTTGACAGTTCGCAAAGACGCCTCCGGAGATCTGTCTCTAGAATGTTCGCCAGTCCAGATGAGAACGGTTTTAAGAAGGCATGCATACCTCCCCCGGGGGAGGCATTCTTGTCCAACCATGACAAGCCTGGACAACTTTTCTCCTCGGCAGTCTCAGATATCCTGTGTAGACGCTGCGAGAGAAGGTTGATAGACGCCTGAACGCCTGAAAGTTTAGAGAGGATGCGCTGCACTGCAATGCGCTGCTCACCTTCGCACTCGCCGTCTGTCAAGGGCGGACCCTGGAGGACTGGTTCTGGTGGGTCTTCGCCTGTGGCAGCTCCCGTAGCCGCAGTGTACCAGGCAATTATTCGAAAAACTACAAGTGACAGGGTGGTGAGAAGGTAGCCGTCGCTAGAGCAGCTGCATTGTAGAATTGCGCGAACTGTTTCACTTGCTTGCTCGTTTTGGGCGAGAACTTGCTCAAAATCTGGCAGTTGAGAGACTGACGATCCTGGTTTGCCTGGGGTCAGGCCACCTAGCAGGCATAGAGCGTGAGATAAGCATTTGCAGGACCCTGGGGTTGGGACGCCGATTGATAGAGGCGATGTGCTGAGATGGGGAAGACCCGCAAATGTGGGAGATGCCGGCAACGTAACGTCCTCGAAGCTGAAGTCGAAGGGGGCGGCCCCATCGCCTTGGTGGTGGTCTGGAGGAAAGGCTGTGGTTGATGCCAACAGCTCGTCTAGTTCTGGGGGAGGAGTCACCGGGGCCAGTGATGGACAGTTTTCATCTAGTGCCGGCTGGGACGGTCTGCAGATATTATCAGGATACTGCAAGCATTGTATCTGGCTACCTAGCTGTGGGGATAATGCAGCACTTCCGGACGTCGACGGATCAGTGGCATCGGCCGTCCGGGGAGAGGTGAACGTAGGGCTTGGGGATACCGTAGTCGTCATTGTCAAGACTGAGTCTCGTTGTGCACTGGTCTGGGTCTTGCCAGACGTACGACCTGCGCGCTTAGCCGTGCCGTATACACAGGGCTGGTCTCGTTTGGCACAGCGAGCGCATCTTGGCTTCTCCTTGGTGCATCCAACCTTTGTAGCTGCGCATAAATCACAGGACTTCCGCAGCTTGGCTGAGGCCTGTGGTGAAGCCATGTTTAACAAGTAACAATATAAATGTAGAGGAGAGCGGGAGGATTCTGCTCTACATATCTACACTGGCGCTAGATAGTACATCTAGGCAGACACGAAATATAATATTCATCCTGTTGGACAAGGATCTGTCTGGGTGCACAAGTTAGCGAAAGCTGGGGAGGAGGAGGGGGAGACTTATTATCCAACAAGCCATCCCTGATATTGTTGTCTCCGACCAAAGTAGCCAATTAGTTAATACATGCACAAATATAGCATATTGTATACAAAATGCAAAGGAGGGGGCCGAACCCCTTCGTAACGGAACATGTTGAGTAAAAGATGCAGGTAATTAACAAGTTTGTCATGTTGTTAGTGTCCGCAATGATGGGTCATTGCGGTTTAATAGGCTGGCAATAGGATGGATAGATACCCTGTCTTTTTGCCTCGTAACGGCGTGGGGCTGCCCTTTTACAGGGTATTTGACGTAATTAACTGCCAAATATAACCAGGCTCTCCGCCGCCAAATGGTGCATGGTCAGCTTCTGACACTAACGGTTATATGGGGGCCCCCTGCCCCTGTTATATAACCCGGGTTACTGCATGCGTTGTATAAACGACAGGGACCGCCGGCGTTGGACGGATAGCTAAGAGTGCTATATTCAACCAATCCTTTTCGAAACCCCTGTCCCCATAAAATCGTTAGTGTCCCTGGAAGTGGAAAACCTCCTAGCTAGGTACGGGGTCGACATCGACGGACTTGCTATCTAGGAGTACAAGACGGGGATCTCCGTACGCATCTCCATGTGTATGTCTGTGTATCCAGTGCATGTTAATAACTCCACGTCGCACCGTGTCAACTGTCGTTGCTGCTAAGCATGCGCCGTACCCACATAGCTAAAAGCTTCGCCCTCCAGCCCTTGCTTGCTTCCTTGTATATACTCCAGATAGCCATAAAATACCCCCGCCCGCTAAGAGGACGTGCTAGCCCCTACTGCCTCAGTAATAAAGCTGCCGGCTTAAATATCTCTAAAACTCTGTCTTTGCTAGCATTCGCATCTACACTGTTCACGAAAATGGCACACTTAGTCCAGTGCGAGGCGGCTTCAAGGGATCTCTTGGCTGCAATCGAGAGCCTCACTGCTTATTATGGGAATGAGATGGTAGACGGACTAGGTGACCGGCTGGCACCAGTAGAAGAGTCAGCAGAGGCTCGCCGTGCAAGAGAGTCGGCGTTGGCGAACCTGGCAAAGTTACAATGGATGCTGGCTGAACCGAAAGACTTGCTGCGGAATTTGGTGTACCATGTATCTCTGCGCCCTCCCCCCCTTTTTTTTTTGCTTCCTTCCAGCCAAGGACTGACTAGCTAAGAAATAGACTCAATTGCTTGCCTGCATTAAATGAGGCGTCCTCCACGGCGTCGGGCCAGCTTTTGTCCCTCCAATTCACCCTATTTTTGTCCCGGGATTCTCTAAGGACCACAGCTACTTCCAACGACGCGTGCTTGACTTTATGAAGACGGACCATCTAGAGAAAATGCTCCCTCGGGTATATGCCGACACTCAAGCTGCCTTCCAAGGAATGATTACCCAACATCCTTCGGGGGTCATCAACCCAGTGGCACCTCTGTTTCGCCTGGTCCTGCAGCAAACTTGTCGCGTGGTTTGCACCGACGAGATATCAGACTGTCCTGCCCTTATGAGCCAATACTTGTCCTGGACACTCATGCTCATGCACTGCGCAAGCGGCCACACTGTATGTCGACCTTGGCTACCGTCCATCTCGCATATGAAGAGACTCTACGGCCGCTGGGGCTTGACCCGGATTGTCAGGCCGATTGTCCACCGCCGTAAGCAGCCGGGTTCGCCGCGTCACGATGATGCCCTGCAACTCCTCATTGATAATGGAGACCCCGAAGATTACATTGTTACTTTTTTCTATAGTATATTGTTCATTGCTGTTGCAAACTCTGGCAAACTGGTCAGCGGCTTGCTAAACTTGCTTGCTAATCATCCTGACTGGCAGGACGTTGTCTATAACGAGGTTAAGGCGGCCGCTGGAAAATATTCCTCCAGAAAAAATGCCACTCTTGCTGAGCAGCTGGGAGAAATTCCAGTCGAGGCCTGGGAGCAAGAATTTCCATTTCTAGACCTCTGTTTCCGAGAGCTGATCCGCTTCCACGTGTCGTTTCCTATCATTCGCCGAAACATGTCTGGCCACTCTCTTCCCATCCCCGGCAGTAAAGAGGTATACCCAGCTGGCAGCTATGCCGTTTACAATACCGGAGATGCGCACTACAACAAGAACTTGTACCCAAACCCTTGGAAGATTGATCCTTATCGGTGGGCAGAGAGTGGCAAAGGCCAGCACAAAACGCAGAGCTATAGCTGTAAGTGACAACATAGCACTATTATGCACACATTATTTACGACACGAGTCAACTAACTTTAAAAAAAAAGTTCTCGGCTGGGGCAATGGCCGCCATCGCTACGTGGGCCAACGCTGGGCCAGGATTCAGCAGAACATTATCATCGCCTATGCCTTGGCCACTAATGAATGGGTTGGTTGCGATGTTGATGGTGCACCTATTCCGCCTGTTGACCGGGAAATTGACCTAGAAACGCATGGAACTAGCTTGCCTAAGGACATATACGTTGCCTTTTCTGCTCGCAAGTAAAGCAGACGAGAGAGTAAAGAAGTGGTTCAGGCTGTTTGACGGAATTATAGCAACATTTTTTTTAGGTCTTTCAACAATGTTTGAGTAGATGAATAAAGATATATATATTGAAGCCTAACTAATTAAACATGGCAAAATTGAAAACACCAAAATAGCAATTTCAAGAAATTAATAAGAAAGGAAAATAACTAGATAGTTCTTATAAAGTGTATATATTCAAAGTTCAAGGTATAATATACTCAACATCCTTTGAATCACATGTATATGTCCCTGTTTTTGTCTATGTTTTAGCACAGGTTGTACTTAAACATGTGCGCCTCTTATATGTCTATATCTCCATCACTGTGAGCTGACTGGGCTATTTTCCTGGCCCTGAAATACTTTTATCCACCTTCGGCATGACGGCTTGTTCCCCCGGTTTGCCAGAGCCAGGGTTACCAGGCTTCTTGACGCTCTTCCACTCCAGTGAGTAGATACCAAGAACACCAAGGCAACTCAGAATTAAGCCAACCTGGAAGACCTTTCGGAGTGCCTCATTATAAGCAATAAGGGCAGTTTCACGTTGATCTGGTCGTACTGAATTAAGGAAAGTGGTAGCGCCAGAAGAGCCGATAAAGCCTGGAGGAAGTTCAGAGATACCGGAAAGGCGCTTTTGAAGTTGATTGTTTAGTATATTTTCTCCAACAGAGACAAATATACTTGCACCAAGAAGCTGGCCAAAGAACATTAGAGCCATACCAATTGGCACTTGTTGTTTAGGAAGAACGGTTTGCGTTGCAAGGATTGGTGTCTGAAAACAAAATCCGATTCCAAAACCATAAAGGATCTGATATCCAATCCAGGTGCCGCTGCTCGAATGCGTCTGTAGAGTTGTAAGGAGACCAGCGCCAATAGTCATGGCGGAAATTCCGAATATACCTAGAGGCGTATAGTATCCGATTTTTTGATTGATGAAGCCACCAGCAAGTTGCGTAACGATAAATGAGACCATCATAGGCAAGAGGTGGATGCCAGAATCCACAGGGGATACATTCTTGATAGCCTGGAACCAGATAGGTAGATAGTATACTGTTAATGTCGTTAGCATTCGATGGTAAACCTTGGAAAGGGGAATGAGTATACCAAAGATATATTGTGAGGAGCCAATGCAGATGGTAGACCAAGCGGCTGCAGCGACACTCCGAAATTTAAGAATAGTGGGGGGAATAGTGGCCGTCTTAGGGAGCAAAAACTGGGTAGCAACAAATGCGATAAGCAGTATGCCTGCGAGGACTAGCAGCGCAATAATGCGGCCATTACTCCACTAATAGATGTTAGTATGATTTCCATGGTTTTTTTTTATTATCGCTGTGGTTACTCACCTCGTACGTTTGCCCACCCCACTGAAGAGCCAGAAGAAGACAGGTCACACCAGGGATAAGGACAGCGGAACCAGGGAGATCAAGCTGAGCCAGCTTCTTTATAAGGGGTTGCTTGGCTGAATCACGATCAGGGACGTCGAAGAGGAAGAAGGTAACAACCATAGCGACAGCACCGAAGGGCAGATTAATATAAAAACACCATCGCCAAGTCACATTGCTAGTAAATGCACCACCAATAAGAGGTCCCACTATAGTGGCAATACCCATGACGGCTCCCATGAAACCCTGCACTTGGGGTCGTTTAGCAAGAGGAACTGCGAAAACAACAGCCATGATCTAAGGGGTGTTGATTAGCTGTGGGCCAGTTAACAGCATAGCAATAGAAGGGGATAAAACTCACGGTTCCTGCAAAGATACCTGCCGCACCAACACCAGCAATCGCTCGGCCAAGAATAAAAGCTGCCGAAGAGGGAGCGGCCCCGGAGAGAGCGGAGCCGGCTTCAAAAAGGATCATGCTCACGACAAAATTAACTCTCACTGAAAAATAGGCGTAGATCTTGCCAAACACGAGCTGGAATGCGCAGCAGGTTAATGAATACACGCTGCCATACCAGCCAATATCAGCGAAAGCGTTGAATTCATTAGATATTGTAGGTACTGCCTGTTCGAATGGTATTAGTAGATGTATTGCCTAGCTTGCCCGAAAATCACATACCGTGGAAACAATAGTTCTGTCAATGGCAACGAGAAACATGCTCAGGAAAACCGAAATCAAAAGAAGTATGACCTTTAGAGTAAAGGTCTTCTCGGTAGAAGCTGGCTTGGGGCCCTCTGTCTTCATCTCCATCTTCGCCTCATTTGGAGCAGGTACATCAGCTGCCAACTTTTCCACATCTATGGAATTAGTCACTGCCGTTTGGGCACTAGGGGGGCTGTCACGAGGCATGGTGATTGCGGGACTTGAGCACTCTATGCTAGCCAGAAGAAAAAGAGAAAGATTCAGGCTTAAGGTTGAGGTCTAGTCGTGCCAGTCGATCTATAACTTTGATGAACCAGCCAAGGAGACGAACGTTGGGGGTGGGTATTACTTAAATCTTGGCTCACAGAGGGTATGAAGCCATGGGCTTCAAAGTGCATGTCAACAACCTTCATCCCGATTTCTGGCATAGTCCCAACTAAGTTCAGGGGCAGGTCGGCGTTCCGGGGCTTAGCTTTCAGGTAAAACGGAGGACGCCCATAAACTTAACTCCGTGCCGCCTCTGTGGTTCGCGTCTCATCGTAGGTGTTGTAAAGACAGTCGCCGTCACTCGATAACATAATCGATGTAATCTCGGAGAGTCGGAGCTGTGGGACATCCGTCGATCTTTTCTGTGGATCTGGGTTTCGGCCCGACAAAGCTTGTTTTGTCCGTGAACGTTAAACGAGTTAAGGTCGGCTTGGCTGATAACAGGGCGACAGCTAACTATCTGCGATTTTAGCAAGCACTTTAACCGAGCACAATTTTTTTATCAGTTAACGGTTTACTGGTAAAGGTTACTCTTAATACTAAGATGAGTTAAGCGACCGCGAGAAGAATACATAAGCCCCAAGGAAAACAGTCATAATCAGCAGGCCAGAATTCAAAGCAGTCATCTCAGATATTCTCTGTTGGGCATCACTGGGAAACTCCAAGCCATTGCGCGTAGTGCCATCATTGATCCACTCTTCAATCCATCCAATTGTCATCCTGTGTTGTTAGCGATGGCACTTCTTACTATTTGGGTACACAAACATACTGGCTCCGTTTTGTATCGGCAAACTTCTCATGGTCGCCAAACAAATGCTCCTTGTAGTAGGGGTCCTCTTTCATTTTCTTATAGTAATCGATGCTCTCAAACACTACCTGGCTGAAACTATCATAATCCGCGATATTTGACATCTGGGGATCGAGGATTCGATTCATCAGGAGGCGAGTTTTCGTGGGGTTGTGTATCTACAACTTAGTTTTAATAGATCCTCGAACAAGGTGAGGATAACAACATACAACCGTCCATCGTTTCACTCCATACTTGACCATGAGATCCTTTGTCAATGGCGCCGATACTTTAATCATATGCTGGCGATACGCTTCTTCACTGATCCCGGGCTTTCGAAAGCCTAGAATCGTTAGGCAGAGATACCTGCTGGGCGGGAGGCCCACAGGTTCGGTCATTGTTATGGCTGTGGTCGTCATTTTTGATGCCGTGATTCCTATTTGTGCTAATGTTTAAAGAAGAGAAAGGAAAAAGAAATGCAAGGAAACATATCAAATAACCCGGAATATATGGGCTGATATATCGGCATATTCTTCGGGCTCCGGGGTATTGATTGCGTGCGTCTGATCTCCCGATATGCAACGCCGTATCATCTATTATCTCGCCATTACTTAATGAGTACTATTTACTGGTTATAGGTCTAGGTAAATCCTATCCATCTACATCTTCAAAGGTAGAAATTATCATCGATAAAACATTCCAGTAGAACTTGTTAACATGGGCCATACGGGAACTACAACCTCGAGGGGCTCGCGGATTGGCTTGTCCAACGATCATGCCGGCATACTGGGCGATACGACCGTCCACAGCGGCTCCATCATAGAAGCCAACCGTCTCTTACAAAAGAACCATGAAGAATGGCATATGTTCTTCCGCGACCGAGCAGGACACAACCACATCGCGCACTCCATCCTGACCTGCTTGGCTCTGGGCGCTGCACCAGAGGATATCCACCGCGCCTACGACGACGGCGTGGGCATCCAGCGCCCGATTCCCGAAGTCGACCCCACGACAGTCGAGCGACTCTCCAACGAGGAATTCTTCTATGAGACTCTGGGAGAAATTGCACAATACACTTCCTTCCTTGACTTCTTTCAACACCAGATAGATGAGCACGGTTGGAAAGTAACCGTGAACAAATATATTTTCTCACGTACCAGAGTGGCTGAGAAAATGCTTGCTCGGCTCTATGAAGGCGCCTATCACCCCATCATCCACTTGGGGCTGGGTATTGAATTCCAACAACCTGTTATCATTGCAGAAGCACTTGCACAAGCCGCTGCTCATGATGACAGCCACATCAGCAAACTCTTTGAGGCCTGTGAGGCCCAAGCAGCCATTTCTTACCCGCCCAAGAATCCAAAGTCACTCATCCAGCTCCTCCAGGAGACCCAAGCAAACGACATCATCCGCACCGCCCCTCGCTGGGAGGACTTTGGCAACAAGATGCGGGATGGCGTTGTAGGTCGTGCAAATATGGAAATGGCTTTCATCGCATCTCAATTTACTATTAAACCCGAAGAGCTGGAGCGTCGCACCGCCGAGATGATCAGTACCTGTGCGTACATGGCTGGTGCGAGCCAACGGCCGGGTCGGAAGACGAAGATTGACTTCTTTTACATGCACACGCTCACCAGCTCGATCTTCTTTAGCGTGCTTATCAAGCAGGATTGGATCAAGCTTGAGGACAAAGTGCGGTTAGTCGAGTGGAAGGGCCGGCTAGATCTGGCGTGGTATGTTGTCAGCGGATCGGCGCAGCTGTATGAGGACGCCGTCACCAAGTACCATGACGATTTTAGTGCCGGGATGGGGTGGAAGGAGCTATATGCAGCAGTGAATAAGGAACATGACGATGGCCACGTCGCGAAGACGATCCGAGCTTTGAAGAACGGGCAGGAGGCATCACGGCCATTTGAGGAAGGGTTTGCGGATTCGTTCCCCGTTAAAGGCGATATGTGGTTGAAGATTGCGCGGATGGCGTTGGATACTACTAAGGACTGGCCGACAGATCAGAAATTTGTTAACTTTACGGGTTTTGATATGGGGTGGAAGATTCGGCCTGATCTCGCTTAGTTAAGTTTAACCCGTCAACTAGTTACTAAATGCTGTTGATTTTAATATTGCTATTTTGAGTGAATAAGTAGGTAGGAATAATTATATAAAGATCAATATCGTACTGGCCATTTTTACCAAACACACTGGAAATAAGCAGTGAAAGATAGAGAGAACCTAGCAAGGCCCAGTTGAGGGCAAATACGCATGTAGAAAGGGGAAGAAGTGCCTCACCAGGCCAGCCGCGATACAGATTGGTGTACCTGAAGGAAACTTGGCCGACCCATTTCTATTCACCACGCTCACATTCTTCATATCAAATTGGCCCGTATCATCATTAGCCGCCTCAACCATCCCTGATGCTAAATCTAGATACGAGACAAACGACTCGTCATGGTCCAGATTCAACTCATGGCCCCGTTGTGCATCAACAGCCAACCCACCCGGCTTAATGAAAATTGTCGACACCAGATCCTCCTTTGCTCGGAGATAACCTTCCGCCCGGCGTAGGTCCTCATATACATGCGAGGCAGAAGTACGGAGGATGGATCTAAACCACCACGGCATATGCCGACTCAGATTGTCATCGATTGTCCCCGAGGAGAGCAGGAGAATTTTGGGGGCTACACTGAGCTGCCCATGCATTTTCAATTTTTGCAGCGCGGCAACGATGGTCTTTGCCGTGTCAACACCGACACAGCAACCTGGTACGTTATCATTTGTGGTCACAACGTGGAAGATGGCACGAGTGCCGCGAATACATTCAGCCAGAAGATCAATGTCGTAGATGCTCCCTTCGTAGACCTGTATGCGCTTATTATTGGCAACCTCGGGGACTTTTTGGATCAGCTTGGCTTTGTTGCGGCAGTAGGCGTTGATCTTTGCACCTTCAGTGCGGAGAAGGTTATCGATGAGAGCAGTACCGCAGTTCCCTGTGGCGCCGAGGATAGCATAGACAGACATGGTGGAGAGAACTGATATCGATTCATCCGCAATTTTTCTTTGTATATCTTCACGCAGCCCATAATTTTATACTTTAAAATTGTATTCCCCCGGCTACGGAGTAGTGTGCCCGGGGTTTCGGGTATATAGATGCTAAATAGGATAGTCTAGACATAGCAAGCCGCGAGGACAAGGAACCGGGTGTCAGAGCCCTAGCTTGTCTAACTCTTCTGTCTTGTAGCTAGTTAGCACGCACATCCTTGATGGGGGAAAATCCTCGTATATACACTTGTTGTAGTTGCAATGGCCGCGGCGGGTTTCTGTGATCCACATAACTATAAATTAGCGTCTGATGTACGGGTTAGTCAGCTTCCACCATGCAGAGTTTCAAAGTATAACAAACCGAAAGTTGACTGTCTTGGGAATTCATCTACCAGGCACGTTATCATCCGAGGCCATGGAACATGCAATATACAAGTCTGATATCGGCGTATCCGGATGATTAATATAAAATAAAGGAGAAAATTAACTCGTATTCTTCCCATATTGGATATGTTCTATCTTAGCCGGAGGATGACAGCAAATGGAATTGTGCGAGGTCGGGGAGTTGTGTCAACAACCATCACACCCAAATGTTTTTAATTGCTGAAATGCCACCTTTTTACTAGCCTAACCCAGCAGAGTAAAGCCCTTATATTCGGGAATTACACTCTGTTCTATACCGTAAACCTAGAGGCACAATATATCTTATTGGCTACCACAGAGCACTTACCACCACCGCCATATAAGAACATATCTATCTTACCCTCTAAGGAATACCCCTAACCCTAATCCCCTAAGGTATAGTTAGCAAGAGAGACAGATAGAGAGAGAGAGAGCTAATAGGATATAAATATGTATAGAGTAACTTGCTATTGGCCTTAGATTTACGGTACAGAACAGAGTGTATTTCCAAAAATGTAAGGGGTGGCATTTCAGCAATTATGCGGTTTTTAATGTCCCGAAACCCGAATAACCCGACATAGCTTCTTCCTGGGTCCCGGCATTTGTAGTCGATATAGCTAAGTGCCATGCTAGCAATTGTACGAACCTCAAAGCAACTTGTTTCACATCTCAACCTTCACGATTATCACAGATATGACAAACAATCTCTCTTTCGAAGGTGTGCCCCCAATTCACGTCAAGTATAGTAGTAATATTGACAATCCACAGAAGTCACTGGGTGCCAAAGAGCCCTGTTCGAATGGGCCGACAGCTATGACACAAAAGATTGGGAGCGTCTGAAGAAAGTCGCCGCCCCAACTCTGAGAGTAAGGTCCCTTACCCGTAATCATCTAAGCTCTTTGATTCTGAACCTATGGAACAGATTGACTACCGCTCGTTCCTTGATAAAATCTGGGAAAATATGCCACGAGACGAATTCATCCTTATGGCTTCAGATCCACACTTCCTGGGCAACCCGCTACTAAAAACGCAGCACTTTGTTGGGCTAGGTACGTGGGAGAAAGTGGGCGAGGACATGATCGTGGGGAGCCACCAGCTGCGCGTGGCACACCAGCGGTACACCGATGATGGGTTCAAGGAGGTAGCGGTCAAGGGCCATGCGCACGGGACGGCTACGATATGGTATACAAGAGCCGAGGGGGAGTGGAAGTTTGCGGGAGTGTGTCCGAAGATTAATTGGACAGAGTTTGATTATGATAAGGTGTTTGTGAAATTGAACGAGACCGCCTAACTAATTAACGGGTCAACCTGTCTTATACATAGTTGGCTAAAGTAACTACTAGTTAGAAATTACCACACAAACATACTAGGATATACCTTGGAATATCTTGACAGATCTCTCTCAACTCTTCCTGAGGAACACTCACCCTAAAAAAAAAAAAGGCCCCTGTATGGTTTTCTAGCGTCTGTGTGAAGGCAAAAGGCAAATCTATGCAAGACTTGGATGGACTCAGTGACCAATATTGGGTTGACAACCTAGCTCGACCTGTTTTGTTTTATCCTCTTCATGCCCGTTTCCGATACATTAGCAAGCATACCTCTGCTTGACGGCGATGTTGGTTCGCTTATTGCCGTGGAGATTTGAGCATGGTTTTCAAAGGAGCTCTCGGTTGATGTCCCTGTGATGCAAGTTCTAGGAGGAATGTCGATTAGGGACCTGAGCGAGTACCGTCTGGCACAAATGAACTATATATACATCCATATATAATATCCAACATAGGCGGGTTATATTGTCCTCCGAAACCTATATACAAAAGAACGCTATGGAACAGAAAGCCACACATATAAAAGCTAAAAGGAGTACAAAGAGCAGCAAATAACAACAAAAGAAGAAAAAGGAAGAAAAGAAAGACAAAAGGCAAGATAAGCAGGCTGTAACTCTTGTCTATGTCATGAGTCAAAAGTCCGTTCATCTGTGAATCAAAAGCAGACCAGATCGGAACTCCGGGCTGTAGCGGAGAAAACTATTTACATAAATGAATGCATGGTCTCGACATCAATCAATCAGTGAGAAGGAAAGAAAGGAAACGAGACGCTCCAATGCTCGAACAAAATTAACATGCGCTGGGGTCAGGTGAAGAATGGTATATATACACGGCGGTATACGGTGAATGGACGTATATAAGGAAGAGGAAGAAGGTATATAAAGGGGGAGTGGTAGGTAAGTAAAGAAGGGGTAAGTTGCTGCTGCTTGGATATATCCAAGGAGAAAAGGGACAGGTAGTAGGAATATATATATGTGCCATGGCATAGCATGGCAGTCAGTGTTAGGTTAATCAACGGTCTTCCCTCCACAGTCAGGAATCTTGAGGCCAGGCTTCAGATTCCGGCCAGGATCCATGAGACCCCATTTATCCTCCCATTCCTTACCTGGTTCGTTGAAGGAGACTTTCCACGGCTCATCAAAGGCCTCGAACCTGCGGACGTTAGCACACAAACGCGAAGAAGACGAAGAAGAGAAAAGAGAAGATCGTACCAGAAGTAATCTGTGCCATTGGACATGGCCTCGCAAACCCAGGTATCCATAAAGATGTTCAAGTCCTTGACGCTGGCGACGGAGCCAGAGGTGGAATCGGCACAGACGGATGGACCGCAATTGTTGCCGCCACCACTGGGCCAACCGATCTCTGAGATGATCTGCTTCTTGTTCGTGCCCTGTGTGAGCACGACGTCATGGTCTGTCCAAAAGGACCATGCCCAGCCCTTGCCTTCGCTGGAGGGCACGCCGGCGAAAAAGGGATGGATGTTGGACATGACTATATCCACGATGTTGGTTAGCGGCTTTGTCCAGGAGTCGCCCAGATCTGAGGTGGCGATGGGGAGGTTGAGGTTGAGTGAAGTGAGCTCATTTTTGACGCCGGTGATGTATTTCATTAGCTGGGTGAGGGTCGAGGGGTCGTTTTTGCCGCGGTACAGCACCTCGTTGCCTACGATGACGCCCTTGAAGACGGACTTGTCCGGGGTGTTTTCGAGGATATTGTAGAGCTGTTTGATCTGGCGGTCGTTGGTGGTGGTGTTGGTGTCGATCCAGACGCCGAGCCAGAGTTTCATCTGCTTGAGCTCGAGGCGCTCGAAGGCGTGCAGGACCATCTCCGTCTGGTTGCAGTCTGTGCCGTACAGACGGAGGGTGTTGGTGAGCTGGGAGAGCACGGCGACGTCGCGGGTGACGTTGTTCTGGCTGGGCGGGTACTTGAGGCAGAGAGGGTACTGCGTGCCCCAGGGAGTGTAGTCCATGCCCGGGAAGACCTTGTGCAGGTTGGCGTTCTGCAGCTTCTTGATCTCCGGCGAGTTCTTGCCGAGGTCACCGTTGCTGTCGTCGTCTGCGCCCGAGCCGCTGCCGGACTTGTTGGGCGCTGCAGGCTTGCTTGCCAGCACGCCGGCAGTGACACCACCCGCGATGGCGGCGGCGAGGACGAGGGCGACGATGACGCCGATGATCCAGAGCCTCTTCTTCCTCGCGCGCTCTTCGTCCGCAAACACCTTCTTCTCGCCCGTCGCGAGGTTGTATATCGGTTCGTCCGCTCCCCTCCCGCTGCCACCACCGCCACTCCCGCCGGCCGGACTGCGCGACCCTGCCGTGCCAGCTAGGGGCACGGCACCGGCAAAGAGGTTGTTGTGGCTCGAGTTCTTCCCGATGCTGAGCACCGACCGCCTCTTGGGCTCGGCGATGAAGCCGTCGTCGCCGTCGTCGATGATATCGTGCGGGTTGATGGACTCTGGATGGACTGCTCCCAGGCCGGACTCGTCTCGCCTGTAAGGGTCTTCATAGTGGTACCTGGTCGCTCCTCCGTTGCCCGGCATACTCCTCTCCGAGCCAGAGTAATGCGGGCTCGAGTGTCCCGGTGTCAACGCGCCGGGCTGATGATGCGCACTGTATCCTGCATTGTCATAGCTGTTACCACCCGTATTGCTGTAGTTGACGTTGTTGTTGCCACTATACTGTTCAGAGCTGTATGCGCGGTCATAGGATGGATCGTAGGCGCCACCCATGGTCTCCTGGTATCCCATCTCCTCGTATGCACGCGAGTCGTGTAGGTGTCGACGAGAAGGACCAGAGTATGCGACACCCGAGGCCAGGCCCGTCATGCCGCCACCGGCGGCGGCGTGGCCGTAGTTGTCTGCTCCCGCCGTGACGTCCGACTGCGCCGGGTGATGTGGCATGTAATTGGGGTCAGCGTAGTGCTGTTGGAACTGTTGGTGTTGCGGTGGGTGTTGCTGCGGGTGTTGGTAACGTTGCGGCTGGTCGTATTGGATATCCTGGTGGTGGGACGGGTTAACGGGAGAATAGTAGTTGCTCTGGGGCGGCATCATGGCGAGGTCCTGCTCAGGAGAAGGATTTCTATAAGCCTGGCGATGGTACTGCGACATCTCCTGTTCCTCCTGTTGTGTTCCTGTTCCTGTTCTGTTCCTGTTCTGTTCCTGAGGTCCTGCGGTCCAGTTCCTGATCCAAGTCTTCACATATCAAGGAACCAAGGTTGAGGCGGACCGAGCCGACGTTGTTTGTCTATCACTGACGTCTGTTGACCGTCTTGACCGTCTTGACCGTCTTGACCGTCTATCTGTTGCTGTCTGCAGTCTGGAGTCGCTCGCATGCGCACGACGTTCTCTTACTAAGGGAATCAAGGGGAAATTGGGCGTTTTGTGCCAGGAACGCTAGCAGAGAGATGAAACACGGCGATCTCCCATGTAGATGAGATGGGTTTGATGGATATCTTCATCAGAGGAGGAAGTTCATGAGAAGAAGAAGTCCATGAGAAGAAGTCCATGAATACGATGTAAAAGGAGGCTGAGAAGCGAGAATGTCTCGGCTAGCGCAAAAAGCCCCCAGTAGGAGTTGGAGGAAGTTAAGGATAAACAGCAGTCGGCCTGACAACCAGCAGTTAGTCGGTTGGACGTTGTAGAACAGACCATGACGTTCGATGTTATATGTGTTAATATACATGAGATAGACGGTAGAAGAGGTAAAACAAGGCGATCACGATCATCAGATGAGACAAGCCGGGGAAGTTCGAGATGAAACACGATATGGAGTCATTAGTCTACTTTATTATAGATGAGAGGAAGAGACGGAGAAGAGAAGAAGAGAAGTCATTAAGCCATCATTTCATATCATGGTAAGAAAAGGAAGACGAACCGCCCAAAAACCGCCAGCTTTTACAGAAGTAGACAAATGAAATAAGTACAAGAAGAGAAGAAGGAGAGACAAGATCACTCGACCTCTTCCGCGCTTCTGGATGAAGCCGTCGTGAGGACCGCAGCAGGAGAAGCAGCTTCAGTGGTGGCTTCACCAGCAGCGGCGGCAGACGAAGACTTCTTCCCTCTCTCCAGCCATCGTCGCTTGCCTACTCTCGTCTCAAAGTAGGGCGCTATCTCGCTCGTCTCATGGCCGGCCGTCAGCATGCTGTTGCGCATCTTGTTGCGGTACGCGTCCACTACACTCGTTAGCATGTACATAGAAGGAGAAGTAGGGGTAGAAGTAGGAGTAGGAGTAGAAGTAGGAGTAGAAGTAGAGATAGGAGTAGAAGGAGACGTACTGGAGCGCTGGAGGAAGAGGGTCCGGCCAGCAAAGACCCGGCTCTGTCCCCAACTCATGCGATAGCCCATGTCGTTCAGGAGCATCTCCCTGTCCCTCTTCTTCCTGGCGAGTCGAGGCACGGCGACGCTCGCCTCGCCGTCGAGCATGGGCACAGGCACCATCGTCCGGCCGACGGTGACGTCCTCGGAGGAGCAGTCCTCGCCCGCCACCACGGTCCCCGCGGGCGCCGCCTCGTCGTCCTCGTCCAGGAAGCGGTCGCCGCGCCGCCTCTGCAAGCCAAAGGGAGAGTGGACGGGGAAGTAGGTGCGCGGGAAGACGGAGTTGGCCTTGCGGTACGAGTCTGGTATCTCCTTCATGTCGACCTGGTCGAGCATGACCTTGACGCGCACCCTGCACGAGCGCTGCGGGTCTTCGACCAGTATGAACTTGCGTCTCTTGCCCTCGGGCAGGTCTCTGAACTGAGACTGGGTCTGGCTCTGGCTCGGGTCGTCCTCATCTGGCTGCCGCTTGGACGCTTCGGCAGCGGTTGCTGTCGATGCTGCAGGGTATGGCGGGTAAGCACCCTGGAAGACATGGGCTGGTCTGTCGTAGGATGTTGTTGGCTGGCGGTACTGGGCTGGAGAGAATTAGCCTACTGAGCATACGCAGACAGGGACAGGGACCAGGATGACGGACAGGGAATGGCGGACAGACAGACAGACAGACAGACAGACAGGACATGGACAAGGATTAGGAACAAGGATATAAATGTTGTAGTCGAGGATATAGAGGATAATGGTTGTATGGGTATATAGATGAATGGGAATTTGGCTGATAGATACACAGCTCAAGAGTACACGACCAAGATCCCTTTTTTTTGATCCCTTGAAAATGCCAGCTCCCGTTCCCAGCACTCCTTAGTCCGGCCCGCTCCAAGCATACATGACACATACCGCACTGCGGTGTAAAATAGTAAACAAGAAGATATAAAAAAAGATAGAAAAAGAAGAGAAAGAGATGAAGGTTACATCTGCTGAAACATACCGCTAACGTCCTCGTGCGCATGGCCGTCCTGATGCTGCGGCTGATGGTGTTGCTGCTGCTGTTGCGGCGGCGGCGGCGGCTGGTGGTGAGGAGGCAGGCCGGGCAAGGGAGCCTGCGGCGTCTGCTGCGGCTGCGGCTGCGGCGGCGAGGCGAGGTGCGAGGTGTGCTGGGCGACGGCCTTGCGGTTGTTGGCCTTCGCCATGCGCTTGACGCGTCTGCTGCGGAGGCGGGGGTCCTGGTGCGAGTTCCGCCAGCTGTCGACGGCGCGCTGTATGAGGCCACGCTTGCCGCGCAGACACGGGTTGAGCTCCGCGAGCGCCCATCCGACGGCGTTGCACTCGGTCTCGTACACGAGCCTGTTGCCGCGGTACTGGTCCTTGGTGCAGCAGGCGCGAGGGTAGACGCAGTTCTCCGTCTTGAAGTCCTGCGACAGGGTCTCGATGTTGATGTTCTCGACGTCGCAGCGGATGGTGTACTCCATCTTGACGCGGTCGCGCGAGTACTCGAAGGCTATCCACTGCACGCCGTTGGTGTCCTGCCGGACGACGAGGGGCGTGGTCGCGGGTATGGGCCCTGGCGCTGCGCCGGAGTTTGTCGCGGGCGAGGAGGAGGTCTGCGGGCGCGACTCGAGCTTCATGCGCGGGCTGACCTGCTGCTGCTGGTGCTGGTGCTGCTGCTGCTGGGGGTGCTGCTGCTGGTGGTGCTGCGGATGGGGCATCTGCGGCATGGGAGCTGAGACGGGGGACATCATCAGCCCCTGGGTCTGGGGGTGCTGGTGCTGAGGATGTTGCTGGTGCTGCTGGTGCTGCTGGTGCTGAGGCTGCTGCTGCTGCTGGTACGGGGGCAGGGAGCTGATGGGCGAGTACTGCGGGTAGGCAGCGTACATGCCCAGGGGTGGTTGGGCGTAGAGGGAGCGCCCATGCTGGTCCTGCTGGCCGACCGACGACTGCGGGTGGTAGATGGGCGGGTAGGGCCGCTGCATGTGCGCCGTCGCCATCTTCGATCCCTTCTCTGAGGCTGTTGGGGGTGTGTGGATGGTGGATGGAGGGTGAAAGATGGTATAGAAGATATCTACGTCTATCTATCTACGTCTGGCTGGCTGCTTATAAGGACAGGAAAAAGCAAGGAAGGGAGAGCGTGGAAGAAGGTTCGGAAGTCAAAAGGGGATCAACGCGCGCCCCGAAGATCTAGAAGAAAGGCGTTGTCGACAGGGTGAGACAGCCATACGAAAACGACTAACTCTCATCTCTATCTATACTCTACTCTCCTACTCCTACCTCCTACCTTCTACCTTCTACCTCCTACCTCCTACCTCTCCTACCTCCTACCTCTACTCTACCTATCTATCTATCTTCCTCTACTCTATGTATAAGTGTAATGTCTACGACTTCTTCTCTTCCACTTCCCTCCTTCCACTTCTACTCTGCTACTGCCACTTCTACGCTCCTCAACTACCTCCTTCCTAATCCGACTTCCCCCACGCTTGGCTCTTGGCACGACATGTCTTGGCACAAGGAGATGCTTCCTCTTCGGGTTAGAGCTCCCGAGGCCCACACTTCCAGAAGGGAGCATCAGAAGTTGGAAGTCGAAAGAAGAGCGAGCAGCATGAAGAAACAGCATAAAGAAGAGCAGAGGGAAGACTCTCCTCTTCTACCTCTTCTACCTCCTCTTCTGCCTCTTCTCCCTCTTCCTCTACCTCTTCCTCTTCTACCTCCTACGTTATGTTATATCTTCTACGTCCATGTATGTTCACGGTATCCTGCTTCTCGTTCGTCAACATCTGAAGCCTTCACAACCCAGCGCCGATCATGCAGACATTACTTAATGCCAACCCAGTAAGAAGAGAACTCCATCTCCATCCGCCCGTCCACCCCTAAGCGAGCTTTCTTTTTCTCTTTTCTTTTTTTCTCTCCCCCTTCCTTTCTTTTTCCACCCTCTTCTTTTCTTTTTCCCCTTTTTATTCCCTCTCTGCCTCCTGCTATCTTCTTCCCTTCTCCCCTTTCCCCCTGCCCGAGCTCCAGACAGGCACGATGCTTGTTTCGTATCCATCAAACCCTCATGCGCTCGTATTGAGGAAGTTTGACCAGGCAGAAAAAAAGAAAAGAGGAAAAGCGGCTAGCGTCGAACATCACCCTCTTGAACCCGCTCAGGTCCTTGTCTTCCCGCTCCATCCCTGCTAGGCTTCTCTGTACTTATATCATACTCGAACTGCATATTATATATATATGCTGTCTGTACTCTGTTGGACCGTATCATGTATAACACGCCAGATAAGCGCTTACCGGCCATGGATGAAGGATGTTTCACCTGCATATGCATCTTCCCATCACCACCCATAAATGTGTACCATACCGTGTATGTAGAGAGGATATCGGGCGAGTTGTCCCCGCACTCTTAAATATCCGGTCGGTGGAGCAGCAAGATGGTGGAGGATCAGGATCAGGATCAGGGTAATTTCTTTCGTCGGTTAGATTTGCTTCTTCTCCCGTCGTTTCTTTTTTCTGCACCTCTATTATTAATTAGGAGTTTGCCTGTGTTTTTTTTTTAATGAAGCAGAGAAGCTCCTTGTTTTGCCGCTGACTAAAACCAAACATGACATGACACGCTCGTTACAAGATGATGGGCAAGTCAGACGAGCGCGCGAGAGATCAAACCGGATTCAACGCCTCCTTCTTCCGTTCACCGTCATTTCTTCGGCAACGCGAGCTCACCACCGTAGCCGTCTTACCACCGTACGCTTTTACCATGACTACCTACTTCCACCCAACTAGCCGAGACAGCTGTGTGACCAACCAACATCACCGTCACCCTTCGCCCTCTTCGCGCGTCACTCACATGAGCCGGACCAGACACACCACCACTCACGCTGGCACGACGACGACGACTGGCACGACGACTCCGACTCCGACTCAGCCTCAGTGTAACTCGCAGAGACAAATATCAGTCACCTCGCGTCGGGTGCCACTGCATCTCCATCGGCTATACACCATATCATGTAATAATAATAATGTAATACATATGTAATATCCCGCTCTCTTCTCTCTCATTCATCTCTTCCACTTCTTCTTCCTCTCTCCTGCTTTTCCTTTTTCCGTAACTTGCTTTTTTTCCCTTCTCTCTCTTCAACTTGCTTCGCCTCGAATCGCCCGATGGAGTTAATATCCTGCATCTTCACCCTTCATTTCTTCTTCCTCCCAGCCATCCGCCTGCCACCCGTCCATCCGCAAGAGTAGGCACCCTACTCTATTTTATGCTATGCGTGTCCTGCCTCTCTCCATCTGGAGTGTGCGTGTTTATGCTATGCGATGCCCATGCTGTATTACCTTCAACCTACATATAGTACGTAAGTATGTACCGTCTCGCTGTCCTCGTATTCATCCCAGAGGTCGTACCGCATGTGCTGTACGAGGTGATCCAGTTGGATATTACATACACAGTACAACTTCGCCCTTTAAACATCTCATTCGACTAGAAAAAGAATAAAAAAAAAATTCTGAACCCCCTTTTTTTTAATTACTTACGTACTCGCATGCAGTGCCATAAGCGATGTTCCGCTTTCGGGAATGCAGCTGCGGTTAGTAAATCTCTGCATCTTCCTTCTTTTTTCCCTTTAGCTAAGGTATGTAATAAGATGTACTATGTAAGGTGTAATTAAGTAATGTTGATCTGCGCAGATGTCGATGAGACCCCTTCGTATTAACAGCAGTCGACATCGTACAACCGCAGCAAGGAAGATAAGAGATATGCTTTTAAACCCTGGATCCTCTTCTCGCCCTCCCTCTCGCCCCTCGACTCGACTCCTCGACTCCTCGGACCTGTTCGACTCTGGTTACTTGTACAAGGGAGAAATCCCCCGTCAGATCTTAAAAAAAATACCTCCGGAAGCTTAGTTCTAGCTCCTTTAGCCTGACTACTCACTTTAGCTCGCCCACACCCTCTTCTCGCTACACCTTTCTCACTTTTCTCCCAGAAGTACATACTATTATAGTAGCACGAAAACGGCGGCAGGGGGCGCATGGGTAGCTCCAGAGGCCAGTTCAGGCTGTTGGCAGCTCCAACGCCGCAGCATATATACTTCGTACCTACATTGTATAGTTATCCTTGCTTGGATCCAAACTAAACATCCAACAAAGGACAAGGAATCGACCAGCCCCTTATTTCGTTCGTGCTTCCCTGAACAATGTGGTTGTCCTGGATCAAGAGGCCGGGCAGCACGCGGGGGAGAACCTGACATTCTCTTCCATGGCCGTGCATGGGGATGGGTGTGTGCGTGTGTGTGGGAAAAGGAAGAAAAATGGAACCTGTTAGTCTTTTTTCTTCTTTTTCCCCTTGTAGGGGGGGGGGGCCGTTTTCTTTTGCTTCGACATGGTTTGTTCAAGGCGTGTGTATGGTCCAACTGCGTGCAAGAAAAGGCCATGGTTCTTCGCCGTATCCACTTGCGCCAAGGCCCTGAGCCTCAAGAAGTGTGAATACACAAGTATAGAGTAGTTAAGAAGTGGCAAGGAAGAAGAGTGTTTTGGAGCTCACAGCAGCTTGTTCATGAAATGCCAGTCCCCTTCGATCCTGGCCTGGATGGTTCCGGGGGCGCGGGAGCGAATGGACGGTCGTTCGCGCAATCTGTGCGAGATGGCGTCGTCCCCTTTTTAGGATGTTGGTTTATATTTAAAAGAGACCCGGCGGCGGCATGAGACTGATCGAGTTAACGGTAGGTTGATGAGTGTGCCTTGGGATCTATCTTGTTGGAAGACATGGACAGAGAGTTGGATGCCACTCTCCTTTTTTTTTTGCCTTCGTCGAAGCTCAAAGAAGACCCTCTCATGCCCATGCTCCAGAGACACACGCCCGGCGGGAGTTGCATGTATATCTGCTGTGCGAAAGAAAAATCCTAAACGTGGCGAACAATGATGGCAGTTCTTGGTAGATCCCTTTGTTTTTTTTTTTTTCCTTTCCTTGCTGCGGCCCAGGCATAAAGTCACGATTCCCGTCAAATCCCGTTAGCTCCGTTATAATAGAGGCGATATTAATATGCAAAAGTATCATCTGTTATTATGCGTGTCTCGGTATTGGTAGAGGGGCTGTATGGGCAGAGGCTAGCTGAAGGCCCATTTGTTGACGAGTCAGCCTGCTCGCCAGAACAGACTCGTTCCCCAGAACGGTGCCGTATTCGGTTCGAACTCCGGGAGACGCACTGACTGCATCCTCTGCGTAAAGCTCGTGAGAACGGTGCTCTCCTCCTCTGGTCTGTTGAAAACGAAAAAGTATTAGTATGTTTGATGCAGCGTGCATAAGCAAAAGAAACATGAAAACAGAAAAAGGTAAACGCACGAGTGACTGCTCTCGAGTGGGCCGCCGAAAAACACGACGGGATTAAGTGGGAGGAGCTCGAGAAGATGCATCCTCTCTGTCCCCGGAGCGAATAGAAAGGTCTTCTCATTCACCATCCCAAACGCACTTGAATCTCTCACCACCTCGATATCCAATGATTCCAGCAGCTCGGTGTCAAGGGTATTAAAAACCGGATCTTGGGCATAGCATCTTCCAACTTTCGCTGATGAATCAGGTCCAGCTGTGGTGGGATAAGTAATCCTTTAACGTCAGACCATGTTTTCTTTTGCGCCACACACCAACAACGCGCGCTCACACAACGTACAGGAAAGACTGCAAACGTACAGAGCACATCAACCATGGACTTGAAGGCAGCCAACTGGAATAGAGAGACGCTCCTTCGGTCAACGAGGCCGCCACGTAGAAATCCACTGGGGCTTCCTAGTGCGATACACACGCTGTTCGCAATCTCTGTTGCCTCAAAGGATTTCTCGTTCTTCTCGATGGAGCTTCTCAGGGTCTTCCAGGTGTGGGATTCTAGCCACTTTTGCCTGTGGGATTCGTATTGCTCGAGTAGCTTCTTCAGCGTCAGGCCTTCTGGTATCTCTGCGGGCACCAACTCGTCTCGCAGCGAGTGAGCGGTGGCTTGGTCTCGTCTGATATCATTGATTTTCCCCCTCCCGCTAGTCACATGAGTCCAGCCGTCGTCATCTTGGATATTCATGCGCCTACGGGGTAGCTGGCCTTCTCTTCTTGGCCTTCGACGAGGCATGATGGGATATCTATCTCGTAAAGACGACGATGTTCGTTTTGCTCTCTTTTTTTTCGACATGTTAAACTATTTAACTACTGTAGAGTTCCGCATCCGGCCTAGTGCGCTTGAACAACCACCCCATCCCATGTAAACACTTTTAAGCAGTTCACTAGTTTCGCTATCACGAACAAGCATCCTTGGATGAACGGATAAGCCATGTAATGTACTATGTATAATCCTTTAACCTGGATAGCCTCGAAGCATGGCTCGCACATGCACAGACAGGAGGCCCCATGGCCCGTCAGACTTCCCATCCTGAGCCGCGAACCCGCCAAGGTCAACCCAAAATCCAGCACCAAGCCCACGCTAGACGCCCACGAACATTCCATGCAGATATGAAGAGAAGGGAAACCTTTTTTTTTTCTCCCTTCATGGATGGTCCCCCCGTCAGACGGGCCGCTAGCTCTTCTAACCAGGCACTAGATGGACAAGCTGCAGAAGCGTGGCTTCAGTCAAGAACACAACTACAGGACGGAAATACCCGAAACACCCATCTATAAAAAAAAACAATGGGCAAAAGCAAGCTGACGCTAAAGATCGCTTAGATGATAAGCAATATCTTACCTCCTTCACATGGACGATTGGCGTTCACATGAACGGCTGGAATATTTGTCGAGGCTGGATCCGCACATCTGTTCTGCTGAGTTTTCTTCGTTTGATAGCCTACCTTGGGCAGAGTCTAGAAACGATCTTCTATCTAGCATGGAGCAGCAGATGAAACACTGGAAAACTCTGATAGTTGCTATTGTGGTCTCTGTTCCTGGCGTACTGGCGGAATGTGGAAGAGATCCGGGGCCTCTCCACTGAATTCCATCCCCATGATGATAGGCAAAGCCTCGGATCAAGTTTTCAGGACCTCTATACTCCAGGGAAATCATCCTACCACCTCCAACACAGCAGTCACCCGAATCATCGAAATTAAATACCTGCCAAGGATGGTGGCAGCGTTCAGAACTTCAGATACTGGTCTAGAAGACTAGGAAATCAGTGGTGCGGACCATAAGTACAGGAATCAACCTTTCCTCGACTCCGAATGCGACAGAAATACTTCATAGTATGGAGGATACAATGTCGACGGCATGAAGAAAAGGCATGCGGGACTATTTCACCCAACTGCCCCTTACTCCTATAACTACTATCAATGCTGTGTTAGTTTTCTTTTTTGGCCTCTGACTATTTGGCAAAATATAATCTACGTTCTACATCCTCGAGTACGGCCCAGAAATATCAGTCGTGAGGGAGTTCAGACTATCCATACATTAACAAATGCAAGACTTGTCAGCCAGGTTGCAATTACAAGCCCGCATCTTTAGATGGGCTGAAGATGGAGAGAGACTAGGTTTTATGCTCAACGGTACAACACAACATTTTCATGAAGATAGTCTGTACGGAGTTCTCTGGCATGAACACAAATATGATGGGCAGTTCACCAGCTACGGAGGGAGGTCCATCAACCCATGAATCCGGCTTCAAAGGGGCAATGAATAGTAAGCTCTGATTATGTGAGAAGCCCCGAAAGGTCCCTGCAGGAGACTCCCTAGTCCTTGTCAGAGGCTTGTGGCATATTATAGTATGTATGTGGCAGTTTCTATTATTACTGAGACCCACCCAGGCGCTAACTCAAGCAGGCACTTCAACACGATCGACAAATACGGAGGAGCACATTTTTATTCATAACGAACTGTGGGTGAGAAGTCTCGTATGTATGATCACTCGGCTCAGACGGTGCCATATTATATACTTCTTCCCACGACTAAGACAACTGCTCTTGATGGCGAAAAAGAACGAAAATGACCAGACAAGGCGAAGCAGCCGGAAGAAGAAAAGAAACCTCTTGCATGTTAGTATTATGGGGGCGCTTCGGCGATGATCGGTTCTGGCGAATAGGAAGAGCCAGCAGGGAGTTTACGCTGCACGGCCGTGATTAGTTGCTGCAGCTTCGCCTTTGCAATCACATCGCATCCATGCTGCAAACGAATCAGAAGCCGTCGATGGCTTGCAAGGGCTGCCTCCAATTCGTGAGCTTAACCCGGGCGGTTCGACCCTCTCGCTGCTGGCCCATCATCATTGAGGCTGCAGAGAAAGAAGAGAGGGAGAGGGATTCGGCTTGACGAGACAAAGGGGCCGACTGCAGACCCTGGGCTCGAGCTGTGATCACAGCTCTTATGCCAATGTCTTCACATCTTTTAACCGCCCAACATTTCCACCAAGCTGGATAGGTCTGTTCTATTGGCTGAACCCTTGGGAAGAAATATAGATGTGTTCCCCTTGATGCTGGTACTTTCTATGTATATCCCTGTCGCAAGTCACCCTGCCCGCCCCCATACGGTGCCGCTGCGACCGCTTCCGCAGCCCTTCCCTCAAAAAGCCTTCATCCAAAAGTCGATATAACTATCTTGACTTGAGCCGGCGCCTATACAGCCTCTCTTTCTCCTCATTTTGAACGCTTCTGGAGACATATTGACTATTCCTCCTCGAACCTACCATTCTCCAACGCTGGGAGCCTGACGCTCGTTCGCAAGAGGGGCCTCGATTCTTCATTTCTAGTCGGATAAGAACACATCTATACACATCATGCGGCCGCATTTCTCGTTAGGACCCTTCCTCGGGGTGTTCCTGACCCTCGTCTTTGCCACCATCGCTGCCAAAGGCCACACCGTCATCGTTTACCCCGGATGGAGAGAAAACAACTTGCATAGCAATGGAACGGTCGATGAGACTAATGGTGCCGGTGTTGCGATCAGAGCGAACAGTTCAGAGCTTCTATATCCTTACGGAATGCAATGGATCTATCCATGTTAGTACCATTTTCTTCCTCACTCGTCATCTCTGGTTCACTGGCTAACGGCCAGCCCTCAAATAGGCGGCGGAACGGTCACCAGTACAAACCGGACCAAATGGCCAGTCAACGGTGGTGCCCTCTCGTTCCAGCCTGGATGGTTCCCCGGCCACAAAACCGCCCTCATTTACGTAAACCTTGGAATGGGGACAACACCATTGAACATGAGTCTTCCTATGGTTCCTCCGTTCCAGATCACCGGTCCTACCGTTGCGCCGTATCCAGGAACGTTCTGTCTACCCCAGGTTCCACTACCTGCCAACATCAGCGTCAAAGTAGGCGATAATGCTACTATCCAGGTTGTTGAAGCAGCTCGCCACGGTGCCGTGCTCTACAATGTATGCTTTGATCGTCCCCCTCTTTTGTCCATGGGTACCTTTATGCTAACTCGGTTGTTCAACCAGTGTGTCGACATCACCTTTGCTGAACCTGAAGACGTCGAGCCAGTCACAAGAGATAACTGCTTCAACTCGACCAACATCACTGCCAGCACCATCTATGCCATCCCAGATAAGCCAACCAACGCTGCTCATACCACGGCAATTTTCACCGCTCTCGGTGTGATGCCACTTATCCTCGCCGGATACTACTTTAGCATCATGTTCTAATGCACCGAGTAATTTCGGAGGCAACTCGAAAGCAAACCATGAAAAAAAAAAGATATACTTTTTATGCGACGGAGTTATTATTCGCTTTTGCTGTTGTTTGTATTTTATACCCCATGTCATCTTCATTTCCAGTTTCCCATCTTTCCTTTGCGGTTTGGCATAGTTTGAACCGCCCGTATTTGGGCGCATTTGGACATATTGTTTCCCGGGTCGAATTAATGCCGGTTCTTCCTTTTATCATATCAGTCTTTTTCTCTCTATTCATGAAGCTAACGCATTAGTTATGATGGGCCATGTATCTCTTTCTTACTAGCGAGGGGGAAAGAGTGGTATATGCGATTAAATTGATTGATATATGCTAGTTCTAGGCCTAACAAAACGTATCCTATAATATGAGCTTCATTAATTTTCAATTATTACTTCCACACAAGTAGCTGTGTACCGTACCTGGATATCCAAACAAGTTAAAAAAAATAAATAACTCTATTGCCAATGTATAAAAGCCGCGAGAGCATCGACGACCTCCTGAGGTTTCTCCTGCGCCAGCCAATGCCCTGCATCGTCGACTATTACCTCGCAAAAGTCATCACAGACGCTGTTGGCCAGCTTCTCTATGGCTCCGGGAACCTGGTACGTTCCCCAGTCCTTTGCTCCTCCGATATACAGACACGGGCAGTCAATCTTTCTCCCAGCAAACAGGTCTAGATCTCGCTTGAAGTCTGGAGCCGACGAGGTGGCCACACGGTACCAGTTCAAGCCGCCCTGAAAACCCGTACGTGAGAATTCGTCCACGTAAACAGACAGCTCCGCGTCTGACAGCCAGGCACACGATTCCTGTACGGGCAGAGGAGTCTCCAGAGCCACATTGAACGCAACGGCTTCCGGCATGGACGCATAGAGCGGCATGACGTAGTAGTCCGGCATCTTTGCTAGCTCGGAGGCCGTCCATGCCTGGAGCTCGACAGGCTTGTTGAGCAGCCATGTAGCACTTTTGAGGTAAAAGTACCCTCGTAGAAAGGCATGCAGGCCCTGGGCCGGTCTGTTCATGTCCGAGCTCGCCTGCCGTGTAGAGTAGTACCACTTGTAGTGTTTTCGATTCAACGCCGCCAGGTCCCGGTGTATCGTATCTTCCTCCCCACCTCCGCGAGAGCTCGAGAGATCCGGCGCCCCGACAAACGGATGGTTCATGAAGGCTGCCCGCTTGAAGAAATCCGGTCTTGCAAGCGCACAGTAGCCAGCAACGACGGCACCAAAGTCATGTCCCACGACACACTCTACGCTCTTGTATCCGAGCGCATGCACCAGCACCACCATGTCCCGGACAAGATTCGTCACTTCGAAATCACGTAGATCGACATTGTCAAAGTCTCGCGTATCCCAGCCGGTCGTGCGTCCAAAGCCACGCTGATCCGGGGCAACGACATAGTATCCAGCAGCCGCCAGCAGAGGCATCATTTTCCGCCACGAGAACGCCAGCTCCGGGAAGCCGTGTAGCAGCAGGATAAGCGGCCTGTCATGGCCGGGCGAGTATCCTGCTTCGAGCACATGGAATGATATCCCTCGAGGCGCCGTATCGAGCTGTCTGGACGAGACGCCATCGGGCAGAGGAAGAGGTGGAAGCGCCGCCATCGAAGCCGTTTTTTTTCGTGTTGATCTTTATGTCTTCAAAATCGAAGCTCTACCCCCGGTATTCAACTTGTTTATATATGTCATTCTCTTTATCGGCGAAGTTCCGGTAGAAAAGCAGCATGTTCAAGGCCTTCCATCAACGCTCAGATAGCAAAAAGCCTGGCTTCTTCTGAGATGGACCATGGAAGAGACGTAGAAGAAAGGCTACCAACCCAAGTTACCCGCTCTCTCCGTCTATCTTCTTCCGTCTTCCCCTTTTTTTTTTCTATTCTTCCCTTTTGCCGTTGAAGTAAATGTTGGTAGAAGTCGATGGGCCGTTGGTGGTTTTTTTTTCTCTTCCTTGATAAAAAAAAAAAAAGAAAAAAAAAGGAACATCCAACTTTCCACTTGCATTCATCATGCTCCGTACAACAGACTGGCCTGCCACTTCTTTTTCGCCCTTCGCAGCTCTTGGTATCTATTTAATATACATCAATTATTACTCCCTCGAGCACGCTAAGACGTCCTTTTAATATCGTTGAGTCGAAGCTAGCCGGAGCTATCGATAGCTACCAGGCCTGGCATTGCTACTGTAACTTCCAGACTTCCAGTTGACCGAGAGGAACATCCAGGTTAGGCCACCCAGGAGCAACGAAGCCTGCATATTCGAGAGTATAAGAGGAGGAAGACAAAGCCGGATCTGGGTGTTTGTTTCTCTCTTGATGAGTTCATATTCATAGAGCCCAGCAATGTTTCGACGCAAGAAGAGCGTCCGCCATGCTGTCAGTATCCAACATTCGTCCCCCCATGGTATCACCATCTACCGCCAAACCCGGCATAAATGGAAGGAAAAAACAAGCATGAGACGGGCTAACAGTCAATTCTAGCCCCTTAATACCAATCCCTCCCCTTCTGCTCAGACAGCGGCCGCCCAGGCCTTTCGGGCATCCCAGAATCCGACTCCCAGCCTATCTTCCTCCGCCGCGGCCGCCGCCCTTCGAAGCCATACCCCCCCACCAACGGCCGTTAAGGATGTCCAGACGAAGCGTATGCTGCAGAGAAAGCAGTCCACCTCGTCTGTCGGTAGCTCGAAGGCGAGTGCTCATGCGGACGGCAAGAATGAAGGCCTTCGAAGGACCCGCAGCTCTTGCTCCATGACCAACAGGACGTTCAGAGACCAGCTGCCCCCGCGAGCAGGGAGTGCGGCTTCAAATCCAATAGAGGTAACACCGGTCCCTCCTGTCCCGCGTGGCTATACAGCCTCTCCCACTCCCCAGACGATGGCCGGGAGCACAGAACTACTAAGCTACCAGGGAGCAGCGGCGCCCGGAGGACGTAGGCCACGCTCCGTGTCGAATTCGTCTTTAGGGCTATCCGATCTCGAAAGACGTGGAAGCAGAAACTCGGTTAACTTTTCCTATCCGATGCATCGACCAAACTCGCCCCGGCTATCGATAGCGTCGGCAGACTCGCCCAGGAGGAGGCGCCCGTCATCTCCTAGAATACAGCAGCTCTTTTCCGAACAGGCGCCAGGGAGTACACGGCGGCCCCTATCGGAATTTCGACCACCCCAGGTGGACCAGGGCACCCAGGTTGCAGAGGGCTCCTTTGGCAAAACATCAACTACGCCTCCTCTTTCTGCCATAGAGTCAGATATTATTACACTCAAGCCGCAGACGGACAAGATAGCCGGACAGACGGCGACCAAATCTTCCCCCTCCGCCCTTGTTGGCGAAATTATGACGGATGGTCATGGTGATATACACCGCCCACTACCCTCTCCTACCCTTACCAGGAGGCCTTCTATAGTGATAGAGCTTCAGGAGGAAGGCGAGGATGACCATCCCTACGAACGGCCGGTACATCACACAGCACTAGATACCACCGACAAACAGCCTCGGCCAGCCAGTCCAAGTCTTGTTGCCAGTGAAAAACTCCCTACTTCGAAGCCTGAACCATCACCGCCTTCTCAGCAGCGAAGCAACAACCGCCACGATGCACCTCAACCGCATTCCCAAGGCCCTGCTGCGTTACCCCCTCAGATCATACCGCACTTAAGACCTCATTCGCCAAGCCCAAGCCGGCTCACACGCTTCTCCGCACAGCTGGAGGTCCCGGAATCTGAGGAACATCTGCACAATCCTCCGCCGAGATCTCTATCTCCAGCTAAACCTGCATTGAAATCAATGCTCAGAAGCCCTCCCGAGAGACTCTCTTATCAGCCCGGGAATGCCAGCAGCGAGACATCTGAAGGGACCTCATTAGTCTCGGACGATGGCTCGAGGGCAGAATCGAGAAAGAAACAGGCCAAAGTTAGTTTTGAAGACGAAACAGAAGTCATCGGTCATGGAAACAGCTCTCCCCCTTCCCCAGAATCACTAATATCTTCAGGCCCTCGGGCACATGTGCTATCTAGATCGTTAAACGGCGGCCTTGTTCGGCCAAACACCAGAGGCGACGATTCAAATGAATTCGATCAATTCTTCACACCCCGCCCAGCCCTTCCGTCGTTTGGCAGCATACGCGGCCGCAAACCGTCCAGGACAAGTGATATAGAAACCGACTCGAAGCCAGCAACGGAAATAATTTCTTCCTCTTCTGACCATGCAATCGGAGAAATAATTTCTACCTCCAGCAAAAACATAGAACCTAATTTACCGCTGCCTCCGGTCGTGACATCATTGGAGGGCACCGGATACACCTCGTCATCAGAGGATAGCTTTAGCGATGAAGGAGCAGATCTACGCTATTTCCCTCCCCGTCTCGATAGCAGGAATGTGTCTGCAACTGGAAGCATTCCTGACCAAACTGCCCAGACCGGAACTTCGCAATCACGCCAAACAGAGACAGCAAACCGCTTACTCCCAACTCCTACAATATTCATCCAGCCTGCCACGCCAGCCATGGAGGAAAAGGCATACTGCGAGGAGTCTTCCCCTCAAATACCCAAGGTAGAAAGCCAGCCCATTCAAGAAGAAACCAATCCAAATTTCTCAACACCTGAGGGTAATTTGCCCGACCAAGAACAGAAAGATAATGACTCCGATTCGGGAAACAGCGTTTATAGTGATGCTTATGAAGACATTACTGATATGGATTTGAATGGTTTTGGCTCGATTGATGCGATCGTTGATAGATCTGTGAATCTCACTCCCGAGCCGCAGCACTTCAGTACAGTGCATTCCCTACCTCAAGAAAGCGAACAAAGGGACATGGTCTCGGAGTTGAGGGATACAAAGGGATTACCCCCTGTGGTCGAAGCTGCTCAGGGATCGCAGTCACAATCTACCGCCCAATACCAGCCTCCCTCCGCCTATCCATCGCCTGAAGCTCCTGAGAATTATGAGAAACACTCTGACGCGCTGCCAGCGCCTGATTCATTTCAACCGCCTGAGAAGCCTCTGTTTGAAGAGTGTCCGAGAAATTCACCTACTACTGCAGCATCTTATGCAAGCACAAACGCGAGCCCCCCTGGGCAATTCGACTGCCACTCACCCACCCTACGCCCAATCCCGGAGTCCAATGAGGCCAGCGATAAGAAACTCATTAATACAAACACCAAAGTGACTCCAGTCCATCGCCCCCGACGAACGGTGTCAAACGCAAGCGACTCGTCCAGTAGCTTCAAGCGGACAAGGCGATCCCGCCCAACCGGCCGTTATACTCTACGAAGAACTATGAGAGCAGCCAGCCCTAACAATAGTATGGAAGTGCTATCTGATGGTGGCCTGCCTTCACGAGCATTCGACTATTCACTAAATCACCGACCATTTTCTTCAAATGACAGTCGCCCAACTATGATGCGGACTACATTGCGTCCTCCTCCTACTCCCGCGTCTAGATTCTCTGCATTGACTGGTCTAGGGAAATCTACGAAGGCGAGCAGGTTTTCTGGGAAGCCTCGTAGGGCACGGCCCGGGCAGGGTTTCAAGTCGAGATACGAGGATTCAAGTGATGAGGATATCGAGACTATCAATCTACGACCTGTCCGCGGTATTCCAAGGGGAAGACATGAAGTGGAGGGTGACTCAACCGACCTTGATGATAGTTCGGAATATGAGACTACAAGACACGTTTTGAGGCGGAAGAAATCAAATAAAAGTAATAGGAAGAGTCTGAAAGACCCTGCCGTTGCTGCCGCATTAGCAAAGTTAATGGCTACAAAGGATACCGAAAACACAACCACTGTCACAGCAAGCCATGACCGACCCATTGATCTTAATGGAAAGAATAAAAGCGGGTTACTCGGCCGTCTTCAGCTGCCGAAGCCTAAGCCACGACGTAGGGATTCAATGACCAAAAGTCCTGAACCTGAAAGCGCTCTTAGAAAAGACACATCGCAGAGACGACCAAAGCTGGAACTGGATCCCTCTAAGAACGCGCTCTCTCCCCCGCACCATCATTATTCGAGGTCCACAACAACTATCACTGTCAATGGACGTGTCTTAGAGCCCTCGGGAGATGATTGGCACTCAATATCACCCAAGCTCCAGAAACGATTGAGCAAAAGGGTTCCTCAGCCCGTTGCCGACTCTTGGCCTCTCCGCTCGAATGGGCACACTGCTATCTCCCTACCATCCTCGCCAAGTGCAGTTGAAAAAACCGGACCGGCACTTCTAACAATGCAAGCTATAAGCAATGGAAAAGACGCCCACGCTCGCCCTCGGACATCAGATTGCGTGACAAGACCGAATAATACACGGCATACCAATGAAACTCCCACCCCAAGTAGCCCATTGAGTCCATTGAGCCCATTGAGCCCATTGAGCCCGGCTCGTAGCCAAAAGCCAGCCTGGACATCTCGATTCCTGCCTTCCAGGGGTGGTACAGATGATACTTCTGTCACATCAGCGATATCGGATGTCCATCTATCACCCGCGCGAATGGATACTCCCCAGCGCGAGAAGAGAGGTAGATTCCCAAGCCTGAGAAGAGTGGTATTGCCTAAATTTAAAATATCAACGTCGACGTCATCAGTGCCATTCTCTAATTTATAATACCCATTTCCCTCCCTGCTACCTACCCTATTCATTCCCCGTCCAATATTTTCCCGTGCGGCCACCTGTATACTCTATGCTTTCTTCCCTTCTAGCCTTTGCTTCACCACATATATTATATTTACCCAGCCTATCTCTCTTATTTCCTTCTACTCGTCTTTAATTTGGTACATTTACTTCTTGATATGTCGTTGTATATGAATATTGGCACTGGGTTAAATGTATAAGGGGCATCATAAGGCACGAACATAAAACGCACGAACATAAAATATTCGGATAAATAATGTTTTGAATGTTCGTATGAATACTTTTTTATTGTTTATTCCTTGTTCCTGCCCATAGATTGTTTCCTTTTTATGTTATAATGATAATAACGCTTGAATCCTTGTACTACTTTTTAACTCAGGTTATATAACTATAGATATCAATATATGAATAAGAGTCTATCTTCCCACCACAGTACCAGCCAAAACCATCTGTCCCCAAAAATAAAGCCCCCAGCCAACAGCCGCCCTTAGCCAAAAATATCCCCCTTTATCAGCCGGTTTCTTGCCGAAAGCATCCCTGGCAACAAAGATGTCACTAATAACGAACATCACAGCCCCTAGAGCTCGCTGATTTTGCATTGACAAGGTAGAAGGTAGCTGCAACACAGGCACGGTAGAAGGCGCAGCACCAACCATGCAGCCGATAATCAGCGAATACACAAACACCAGATGCCGCATATCATCAGGCACAAAGAGACTAAGCACGTTCGGCCTCATCAGGGACCCAGATGGGTTCCTCCTTGGGTATAAAACACCCAACCACTTCGCAGCCAGCAAAGAAGCTACCACCACACTTCCGAATATAGGCCATGATATCGTCTGCGTATCTTTCAAAAAGGCAAGGATATAAGCTATATGAGCGGCTGCAAATGCGCCTATTCCAGCTTTAAAGGATGCGGAGATTGAAACTTCTTGGCTGGTGCTGTCTTTGTCTTTGGTCTGGGGCCGTTTGGTGTATTCGCTTCGCGAGGGTATTAGGAGTATATCTCCGATGAAAGAGAAGAAGAGGCCCCAGGTGATGAGTTTGCGGTAGGGTGAGGGTTCATTGAATGTTAAGAGAAGCGGTCCTGTAAGAAAGGCCAGGGAGGAGACTGGTTTGAAGATACAGTGGCCTATATATATGGACTTGGTCTCGGACAGGACCAAAGCTGGCAGTGATACCAGGAGGAGGTACACTGCAGGGTTTGGAGGGAGGCTGATAGACATGATGAGTCCGTTTTTTCCCTCTCTCTCATGGATCTGTATGAAGTCTTTTAAACAGTTTTATACAAGAAAGACGCCTTGATGTTTTCCTCCTCTAGGCCGAGGAAGCTGAAAAGCACAAAACATGTGACTTCTCAAGGTAATTACCGAATCGGGAAATTCTGACTACAGCTTCATTTTTGACGCCTGAGACGCCTTGAAGACCTACTACAACTGTGAGATATACAGCTATTCTACCAGGCCGATTACTGGGCCCTCGACTGACCAGATACCTATAAGCTATAGCCCATGGATATATACGGTCTGCGAATTCATGTGACTTGCCGGGACTCCGTTTTACGATCTCGCCTCCGTGTATCATCATGGATAAACGATTCTCACTAGAAGAAAGTCACGGAAAGAATGGGTCGCCATCCCAGTTTTACATGCATAAACTGGGGATCGCCCTAGGCTTTCTTTCTTTTTTTCCCACTGTAAAGGCGGATTTAACGGAATTAGGCGTCCGACTGTAGCGGGTACGCCCTTGAAAAGAATAATGTATAAATAATATCACGATGGCCGAGCATCGTTTTGGCAGCTTTTTCTTTAATCAACGATATATAGCTCCTAGACGATGGAGAAGGCAGAAAGGGTTGTTTCTGATGAGGAGGGTTGCGCATCTCGGTCTACCCATCAGGATGAAATGCAAGCAGACAAGAAAACGACCCCTCAGGACGCAGACAAGACGGGAGACGTAGAGAATCACAGCACTGAGGGAGCTATATATTCCTCCTTCAGCAAAAGGACCAAGGTCTTTATCCTCATGATGGCAACATTTTCGTCCGTCTTCTCGCCTCTGTCGACAACCATCTACTTACCGGCTCTCACTCCTCTTGCGGACGACTTGGGTGTCTCCAACACCCTCATCAACCTGACGTTGACAACCTATATGATCTTTCAGGCCCTTTCACCAACATTTTTCGGGGACTTTGCGGACACAAGCGGCCGAAGACCAGCATACATCACCACATTTGGAGTATACCTGGCCGCGAACATTGGCCTGGCGTTGCAGAACAGCTATCCCGCCCTGCTGGTGTTACGTTGTCTGCAGAGCACAGGAAGTAGCGCGACTATCGCGATCACGATGGGCGTGATGGCCGATATTGCGACTGTGTCTGAGAGAGGGCGATATGTAGGCATGGTCCTGACGGGCACTCTGGCCGGCCCGGCACTTGGCCCGGTGCTCGGGGGCGTCCTTGTGCAGTTTCTCGGGTGGAGGTCAACGTTCTGGTTCCTGGTCATTGGGGTGG